>NC_135354.1:6140368-6445105 GCF_023851605.1 Tamandua tetradactyla
GGAATGACGAGACAATGGGATGGGATGACGAGATGAGACCATGAGATGAGATGATGACATGATATGATGAGATGCAAGGATGAGATGGATGATGAGACAGGATGTTGAGATAGGATGATGAGAGAGGATGATGAGAAGAGACGGGACTACGAGATGGGATGATGAGTAGAGATGATGAGATGAAGTGAGATAATGAGATGAGAGGAGATGACGAGACTTTGAGATGAGATGACGAGATGAGACAATGATATGAGATGATGACATGAGATGATGAGACAGGATGACAAGATAAGATGATGAGACGGGATGATGAGACGAGATGGGACATGATGAGATGAGATGATGAGTGGAGATGATGAAATGAAGCAAGGTAATGAGATGAGATGAGATGATGGGATGATGAGATTAGAGGAAGAAAAGAGACAACAAGAAGAGACGATTACATGAGATGAGGAGAGAGGATGAAGAGATGGACGATGACACAGAATGATGAGATGGGATGATGAGAAGGGATGATGAGATGAGACAGAACAATGAGACTGAATGACTAGATGAGATGAGATGAGGAGGCGAGATGAGATGACAAGACGGTGAGATGAGATGATGAGATGGGACGACGACATGAGACGACAACATGAGATGATGTGATGAGATGACGTGACAGATAATGGGACATGATGATGATATGGGATTTTGAGATGTGATGACCAGAGGAGGCAAACAACAAGACAGAATATGAGATGAGATGAGACGATGGGATGAGACAAGATGAAACGATGAGATGATACGATGGGGCAAGATGATGAGATGAGATGATTAGATGGGATGATGAAATGATGAGATGATGAGGCAAGACAGTGGAATGAGACATGATGACAAGACAGAAAGATGAGATGGGACAATGAGAATAGATGAAACAATGAGATGGGATGATGAGAGGAGACAATGAGGTGAAGTGAGATGATGAGATGAGATGAGATGAGGAGACGATGAGATGAGGTAACAAAACGAGACCACGACATGAGATGACGACATGATATGAAGAGACAGGGTGATGAGATGGACTATGAGACCAGATAACGAGATGGGATGATGAGAAGGGATGACGAGATGAGACGGGATACGAGAGAGAATGACGGCATGAGATGAGACAATGAGATGAGACAAGATAAGACTATGAGGTGAGATGATGAGATGGGACGATCAGATGAGAGGACAAGATGGGAAGATGAAATGAGGACTCAATTAGACAAGCTGGTGGGACGAGACTTGGAGATGAGAGGGGAAGACGAGACAGGACAGTGAACTGAGACGAGATGATGAGATGTGATGAAGAAAGGAGATGACGAGAGGAAGCGAGATGATGAGATGAGATGAGATGAGAACATGATGAAATCAGAGGATGAAACGTAACAATGAGATGTGACAATGACATGAGATGATGAGACGGGATGATGAGATGGATGATGAGATGGGAAGACGAGATGGGATGATGAGACAGGATGACGAGATGAGATGGTACAATGAGAGAGAATGACAAGATGAGACGAGATGATGAGACAAGACATTATGAGACCTTGGGATGAGATGGAATGATGAGATCAGATGATGAGATGGAACTATGAAATGAAGAGACAATGAGACAAGAGAGTGGGATGAGACATGGAGATGAGATGGGTAGGCAAGATGGGATGACAAGATGAGACAAAATGTCGAGATGGGATGATGAGGGGAGATGACTGGATGAAGTGAGAAGATGAGAAGAGAAGAGATGACAAGACGATGAAATGAGATGATGAGATGAGATGACAAGATGAGATGACAACATGAGATGATGAGGTGGGATGACGAGATGGACGATGAGACCAGATGACGAAATGGGATGATGAGACAGGATGACAAGACGAGATGGGACAACAAGACAGAATGACGAGATGAGGTGAGACAACGAGACAAGACAGGATGTGATGATGAGATGAGATGATGAGACGGGACCATGAGATGAAATGATGAGGTGTGAAAATGAAAAGATGACACAATGAGAGAAGATGGTGGGATGGGACATGGAGACGAGATTGGAAAACGAGATGGGATGATGAGATGAGACAAGAAAACGAGATGGGATGATGAGAGCAGATGACGAGATGAAGCGAGATGATGAGATGAAATTAGAGGATGAGATGATGAGATGTAATGGTGAGATGAGACGAAGAGATGAGGCCATGACATGAGATGAGATGGGATGATGAGATGCACGATGAGATGGGATGATGAGACCAGATGATGAGACGAGATGGGACAATGAGACAGAATTATGAGATGAGATGAGATGACGAGATGAGACGGTGAGTTCAGACGATGACATGAGAAGATGAGCCGGGATGACCTGATGGACAATGAGACAGAATGATGAGATGGCATGATGAGAAGGGATGACGAGACGGATGATGACACAGGATGACGAGATGGGATGATGATATGGGATGAGGAGATGAGATGGGACTATGGGAAAGAATAACAAGATGTGATGAGAAGACTAGATAAGGCAAGAAGAGACGATGAGAAGGGATGATGAAATGGGATGATGAGATAAGATGATGAGATGGGATGATGAAATCACAAAACAATGAGACAAGATGGTCAGATGAGACATGGAAAGGAGAAGGGAAGATTTGATGGGACAACGAGATGAGGCGACACAAAGAGATGAGATGATGAGTGGAGATGATGAGATGAAGCAAGATGGTAGGACGAGATGAGATGAGAAGTTGAGGAGAGAAGACGATGAGATGACGAGATGAGAGAAAGACATGAGATGATGAGATGGGATGATGAGACGGGATGAAGAGATGAGACAGACAATGAGACCAAATGATGAGATGAGTTGAGGCGATGAGATGGGACAAGATGAGATGATGAGATGTGACAATGAGATGAGACAATGAGACAGAATGATGAGATGAGATGAGGAGATGTGATGATGGAATGTGAGACAATGACAAAGATGGTGGGATGAGACATAGAGAAGAGACGGGAAGATGACACGTGGCGACAAGATGAGACAAGATGATGAGATGAGAGGACGACATGAGATGAAGTGATGGAATGATGGGAAGGACGATGAGACAGGATGATGAAATTGAAGGATGAGATGGGATGATGAGACGAGATGGGACACTGAGAGAGAATGATGAGATGTGATGAGATGATGAGATGACAAGATGAGATCATGAGTTGAGATGATGAGACGGGATGACGAGATGAGATGAGCTGAGGGGACGATGAAATGACAAGTCAATGAGGTGAGACAGGGGATGATACATGCAGACAAGATGGGAAGTTGAAACGGGATGACAAGATGAGATGAGACAATGAGATGGGATCATGAGAGGAGACAACGAGATGAAGCAAGACGATGAGATGAGATGATGAGCAAATGAGATGAAATGATGAGATGAGAGGACGAGATGAGACAATGACATGAGATGATGAGATGGGATGATGAGATGGACGATGAGACAGGATGATGAGATGGGAGGATGAGACAGGAGGAGGAGACGAGATGGGACACTGAGAAAGAATGACAAGATGTAATGAGATGACAATATGAGACAATATGTGATGATGAGACGGGACGATGGGATGAGATGATGAGATGGTACGATGAAATGATGAGACAATGAGACAAGATGGTGGGATAAGACATGGAGACGAGATAGGAAGATGAGAAGTGATGACGAGATGAGATGAAACAATGTGATGGGCTGATGAGAGGAGATGATGATAGAAAGTGAGACAATGAGATGAGATGTGATGACACAATGATGAGTGAGATGACGAGACCAAATGACGAGATGAGACAACAACATGAGATGATGAGGCAGAATGATGAGTCGGACAATGAGTTGGGATGATGAGATGGGATGATGAGGCAAGATGATGCGATGAGACATGACAATGAGACAGAATGATGAGAAGAGATGAGATGACGAGATGAGAGAAAATGAGACGATGAGATGAGATGATGACATAGGAGGATGAGATTAGATGACGAGATGGGATGATGAAATGATGAGACAATGAGAGAAGACCATGGGATGAGACACAGAGATGAGACAGGAAGATGAGATGGGATGATGAGATGAGAAGAGATATGAGATGGAATGATGAGAGAAGACAACAAGATGAAGCGAGATGATGAGATGAGATGAGAAGAAGATTCAAGGCAAGATGAGACCATGAGATGATATGATGAGAAGGGACGATGAGATGAGATGACAGATGGGACTATGAAATGACAAGACAATGAGACAACATGGTGAAATGACACATGGAGAAGAGACAGGAAGATGAGACAGTACAATGAGATGAGACAGTACAATGAGATGAAACAGGATGATGAGATGAGAGGAGATGACAGATGGGATGATGAGAGGAGACAACAAGATGAAGCCAGACGATGAGACGAGACAAAATGAGAAAATGAGATGAGATGATGAGATGATAAGACGAGATAAGATGATGACATGAGATGATGAGATGGGATGATGAGACATACAATGAGCCCGTATGATGAGATGGGATGATGAGACAGGATGATGACACGAGACAGGAAAACGAGACAGAATGTCGAGAGGAAATGAGATGATGAGATGAGTCTAGATGAGACGATGAGATGAGATGATGACTCGGGATGATGAGATGAGATGACGAGATGGGACAATGAAATAATGACACAATGAGATGAGATGATGGGATGAGACATGGAGACGTGATGTGCAGACCAGAAGGGATGACGAGCTGAGATGAAATGACAAGATGGAATGGTGAAAGGAGATGGCGTGATGAAGCAAGACTATGAGAAGAGATGAGAAGATGAGATGGTGAAATGAGATAATGAGATGGGATGATGAGAGGGGATTGCAGGATCTTTCCCTAGCTCCCACCTGGGGTCTTCCTCGCAGCGAGATGGGGGAACTCAGTAGCCAACCGGTCCCAGGGGCTCGAAGGTCTGGAGGGAGCATGAGATGAAGAATTACTCATGGAAACTGGAGGAGCTGGCAAGGCTTGTGCACCAGAACATTTATTAGCGGAAGTACAGAGCTTTATATAGTGGTGAGGTGGAAATGGGGGGGCAGGGGAGGCACGCTGCATGATTGATGAGGAGGCTAAGGGGTGGCAGTGAGGGATTGTGTGAGCTGAGAGCAGAAAGGTCCAATGGAATAGCTTGAATATGTTGCTAGGCAGAGAGCTAGAGGAACGGGGCTGAAATTACATCTGGCAATTCCTCCCTTTTGTTTAATAGGAGAGGAAGAGAGAGTAAAAAAGAAAAAGGGGAGAGGCGAGGCCGGCTGCAGGTGCAGGAGGCCCACAGGCGCCCGTGGGGCTCATGCAGATGAGCCTGCATGTGCATGAGCCATGCTCCCAAAGGGTGATCAGACCTTAGGGTGGGCAACACTCGCTAACCATACCTGTGCCTGTTGGTGATGGCCTGCGCCCACGAAGGGGTTTTGAAGTTCAAGAGCTGCTAGAGCAAGAAGTTTAGTTTGTTGTCTATGGTGGGAGAGTTGTCTATATATGTATTTGAATATAACAAGAACGACAATTAGGGCAAGTAATAGGATTCCATCGAAGATGAGGTTAGGGGGTTTGAAGAAAGAAGAGAATTTTTTCATTAGGTCAGAGAGAATGGAGGCAGAGATTTTAGGGATAATTGTTTTTTCTAGAGTAAGTATGTGAGCTTGGAGTTGGTGGGTATGATTCCAGAAAGATTCATTATAAACCGTAAAGATCCAGTCATGCAAAGTGAGGTGGGGTTGGGAGTGATTAACAGGGACAGGGGTAACACAGAGGCTGGCAAACGGGTACCATCCATCACACGTGGAAGAAGCTATGTCATAGAGGGCTTCGATGTCTTGGGCAATTAGGTCCATCTGCTGCTGCAGATTGAAGATGGAGTGGTGCATTAGAAGGTTTAGGTCTTCTTGATTGCCGAGTGCACCGGCAGTGGTACGAGTGAGGTTGTTGATGACTTCCGTGGGGGTGGAGGTTCGGGTGAGGGTGACAGCAGCTGTAGTGGCAGCAGCTAGAGATGCGACGAGAGCAGCAGCGATCACGGCAGAAATCCCGAAGTCTCACTTGCGGTGGAAGAATGAGGACAACTCTTCGGTTCTGAAAGGATAGGGGAGTTGCGGGGCTACCCAGGTGGAGGTGTTCATGGGGATCCATATCAGACGTGGCTTGCCTGACGTCGCAGGCATATGGTGGTCAATGATGGCAGTGACGGTTGTGAATTTTTCTTTTCTGAGGGCTGTTCAAGGTGCATTTTTTCCAACTTCTTATTCAGGGTTAGCATTCTGCATCAGTGGCGTCTGCTTGGTCACCATGGCTGGACGGATATTTCTTCCGGGTATCCAGATTGGCTGCGGTCCATTCTCTGGAAAGACACAAGCAAAACCGTGCCCCTGGGCAAGGAGAGGGGTGGGCCCTTGCCACATATTGGTGGCTGGGTCACGCCAGTGAACTGAAGGGACAAGGGAAGGCCTGCACAAAGGTCCCCAGTGTTTATACAGGGGAGATAGGCCCTCTTGATCGAATGTGAGGAGATTTAGATGTATGAGAGTAGCTGTGACAAGGTTGCTAGGGGGTGCTCGAGGGCTGTTAGTCTTCTCCTTTTGTATTTGAATTTTAATTAGGGGCTAGTGGAAGGCTCAATGTGACCAGCTTCTAACTGCTCTAAGACAAGGGTTTTAAGTATTTCTAATTTATGGGAAATTAATGGCCACTCCACCCAAATAGGCTCCTCTGTATCCCATTGAAGAGGAGTGGGTGCTGGAGGTGTTATGCGAGCAGTGGCGCAAATTATTGGGGGGGCTGTGTGGTAATGCTGGCCCCTGCATCTGTGGGAATGGCTCGACCCCAGAGGGCTTGGCCGATGGTGCTTAGGAAGCATTCTTGAGGGGGCTGCATGGCAATATATGCCCCTGAAGCTGCTAAGATGTCTCGCCCCCACAAGATTTGGTCAACGGTATTTAGAAAGAGTGGCCAGAAGGTACCGGAGTGACCTTCATTATCTTCCCATTTAATGTGAGAGGTGGCACGCAGGAAGGGAGCGGAGCCCGTGGCTCCAGTGACAGAGGGTCCCTCCTCAATTTTCCATTGGGCTATAAAGCGGGTAGGCAGACATGAGATTTCTGCCCCAGAATCAACGGTGCCTGTGTACCAGCGATTGTTTATTTTAATTTCATGGTAGGCTTGCTGGGGGTTATAGGGATTGACCACATTATGGCTTGGAGCCAGTCTAGGCCCGGGTCTGTGTCTCTTGGGGGCGGGGCCGAGACATGCCCCCCTTCAAGTTTAAAGGCTGTGCTCTGTTAGCATAGCAGCAGTCACGAGCCCAGTGGTAGCCCTTGTTACAGCGTGGGCAGGGTGCGGGAGGCTTGTGCTGGGGTCTATTTAAGTGGGGGTACACTGTTGGACACTCCTTTGCAAAATGGCCAGTTTGGCCACATTTAAAACAGCCGAAGGTGAGGGACATGGCCATGGCGATGGCCTGGGCCAGGGAGGAGGTTTGGAAGTCCACATTCGTGCAAACTAGAACCCAGTCATGTAACCCCTTTTCCTTTACCGGAATGAGCGCTTGTTTACAAGCAGGGTTTGCTCCTTCAAAAATAAGCTCCTTGGCGAGTGCCAGCTGAGCTTGTTCGCCGGCAACCTTGTGCTCGCAGGTGTCGGTGACCCACGAGACAAAGGAGGCGAAATCCTCGTCTCGGCCTTGAGTGAGTTTGATGAATCTTTCCGGTTTAGCGGCTGAGCATGTATGGAAGGCTCATAGAGCTACTTCCCTCAGCTGAAGCCAGAAGCCTGGTGGGGCTTGCACATAGTGTGCAGGAAGGGTGAAGTGGCGTGCCCCAGTGAAGGCCTCAGCCGGGAGGTCAATGCCGGAGGCATGGTCAGCGATAACCCATTTTCCACCTCTGCATGGAAATGAGCCCACCAGTCAACACACCGACTGGGGGTGAGGATAGCTCCCGCCAGAGAGATCCAGTCAAAGGGAGTGCACAGGTGCTGGGACAGTTCCCCAATGAGATGGGCAGTGCAAGGCTTACCAAGGCCATCCTCCTCAACTGCCCTGCGAAGGTGCCCAACCCTGTCGGCATTGAAGAGGCACCAGAGGAGAGGGCACTGAGGAGCAGGCCGGACACCCATGGGGAAACACGAAACTGGCTGCTGGAGAGGAGGCAGTGCGTGCACAAAGGGGTTAGTGTGAGAGAGGGGCCCGAGGCTCGTATTGCAGGCAGAATTGCCGGGGGGCCAAGGGCCGGCCAAGATCGCTGCTGGCCAAGGGGCTGGGTTAATGGGCGTGGTGCCATCACAAGATGGAGGATGGGGCGGGGCAGTGGGATCATAAGATGTCAGACAGGGTGGGGCAGGGGCACAAAATGGCGGCTGGGGCTTTCCCCAGTGAGGGAAGGGGAAGGGCACTTCCTGCTTTTTCCATTGAAGAAGGAGGAAGTGGTGGGCTAGATGGCAGGAGGGAGGGGCAGAGGCACCCCCCCCGCCCTCCTCTGGAGGAGAAAGAGGAAGCTCAACTGCCCCCTTGTCCGAACAAGTAGGCGGAAGCACGCCATCCCGAACGGCCTTGACACTGCCCAGTCTAGGGGGCCGAGCTCGAGCGCACCGTCCAGCCACCCGAACAAGGACCCGAAATCTGAACCAGAGCCAACGGGAAAGTCCTCTGCACCACGGGTGCACCACACAGACAAGGTCCCCCGCGGGGCACAGTGGAACGGGGGCCGCGAGCCTTGAAGGCAGGAACGAACAGTGACGAGTGTAGGTAAGAGACCGGAGGGGTTTATACGGGGTCCCTTGCCATTAGGGATGGGGGACATTACCTGTCGAGCAATGGCGAATGGGGCCGACGAGGAGATGAGCAGTGCCAGTCCCTGTTTGGGCGCCAATTGCAGGAGCTTTCCCTAGCTCCTGCCTGGGGTCTTCCTCGCAGCGAGATGGGGGAACTCGGTAGCTGACAGTCCCGGGGGCTCGAAGGTCTGGAGGATGCATGAGATGAAGTACGAATCACGGGAACTGGAGGAGCTGGCAAGGTGTGCACACCAGAACATTTATTAGTGGAAGTACAGAGCTTTATATAATGGTGAGGTAGAAATGGGGGGCAGGGGAGGTGTGCTGCATGATTGGAGGAGGCTAAGGGGTAGCAGCTAGGGATTGGGAGAGCTGAGAGCAGAAAGGTCCAATGGAATAGCTTGAATATGTTGCTAGGCAGAGAGCTAGAGGAACGGGGCCAAAATTACATCCAGCAGGGATGATGAGATGGGATAACGAAATGAGATGGGAAAACGAGTCAGAATGATGAGATGAGATGAGACAATGAGATGGGATGACGAAATGAGAGGATGAGGCGATAGTACGAGATGAGATGATGACATGAGATGATAAGATGGGATGATGAGACGGATGATGAGATGGGTAGGTGAGATGAAAAGGAACAATGAGACAGAATGACGAGATGAAATGAGACAATGAGATGAGACAAGAGGAGATGATGAGATGAGACAATGAGACGGGAGGGTGAGATGAGATGATGAGATGGGATGATGAATTGATGAGACAATGAGAGAAGATGGTGGGATGAGACATAGAGATGAGATGGGAAGATGAGACAGAACAATACGATGAGACAAGAGGTTGAGATGGGGTGATGAGAGGAGATGATGAGATGAAGTGTGATGATGAGATGAGTTGAGATGATGAGAAGGTGAGATGAGTTGACGAGATGAGATGAGGAGATGAGACGAGGGCAGGAGAGATGAGACAGGATGATGAAATGGATGATGACATGGAATGACGAGATGGGATGATGAGATGGGATGATGAGATGAGTTGGGACAATGAGACAGAATAACAAGATGGGATGAGATGATGAGACGAGACAAGAGGAAATGATGAGATGAGAGGAGGAGACGGGATGATGAGATGAGATGATGAGATGGGACGATGAATTGATGAGACAATGAGAGAAGATGGTGGGATGAGACACAGAGATGAGATGGGAAGATAAGACAGGACAACAAGATGAGACAAGAGGTTGAGATGGGGTGATGAAAGGAGATGAGATGAAGTGTGACGATGAGATGAGTTGAGATGATGAGAAGGTGAGATGAGGTGATGAGACGAGATGAGAAGATGAGACGAGGGCATGAGATGAGACGGGATGATGAAATGGATGATGAGATGGAATGACGAGATGGGATGATGAGATGGGATGATGAGACAAGATGGGAAAATGAGACAGAATGATAGGATGAGATGAAATGATGAGACGGGACAAGATGAGAGGATGAGATGAGACAAGGAGATGGGACGATGAGATTGGGCAATGAGATTTAATGACCAGATAGGATGATGAAATGATGAGACAATGAGACAAGATGGTGGGATGAGACATGGAGACGAATTGGGAAGATGAGATGGGACAACGAGATAGAAGAGATGATGAGAAGGGATGATAAGTAGAGATGAGGAGATGATGTGAGACGATGAGATGAGATGAGATGATGAGACGAAGGGATGAGATGATGAGATGAGATGATGAGATTTAATGATTGCATGAGATGATGAGATGGAAAGCTGAGATGGATGATGAGACATGATGACGAGATGAGATGGGACAATGATACAGAATGACGAGTTGTGATGAGATGACGAGACAAGACAAGATGAGTCGATGAGATGAGAGGATGAGATGGGATGATGAAATGAGATGATGAGATGGGATGATGAAATAATAAGACAATGAAAACAGATGGTGTGATGAGACATGGAGACAAGACGGGATGATGAGATGGGATGATGAGACAAGATGACAAGTTGATATGACACCACAAGATGTGATGATGAGAGGAGATGATGAGAGGAAGCAAGACAATGAGACGAGATGAGATGATGAGACAATGAGATGAGATGACACAATTAGATGTTGAGATGGGATGTGAGATGGAAGATGAGACAGGATGATGAGATGGGATGATGAGACGGGATGAAGAGACAAGATGGGACAATGAGACAGAATGGGGAGATGAGATGAGATGATGAGATGAGACAAGATAGGCGATGAGATGAGAGGATGAGCTGGGACGATGAGGTGAGATGATGAGATGGGAAAATGAAATGATGACACAATGAGACAAGACAGTGTGATGACACATGGATACGAGATGGGAAGATGAGACAGGACGACGATATGAGCCATGATGATGAGATGGGATGATGAGACAAGACAATGAGATGAAGTGAAAAGCTGAGATGAGATGACATGATGAAAAGATGAGATGAGATGATGAGATGAGACAATGAGAGATGACTATGATATGAGATGATGAGGTGGAATGACGAGACCGATAATGAGATGGGATGAAGAGATGGGAGGATGAGAAGGGATGACAAGATGAGATTGGACAATGAGAAAGAATGACAATTTGAGATGAGATGATGAGACGAGACATGATGAGATGATGAGATGACACAATGAGATGAGATGACATGATGTGATGATGAAATGATGAGACAATGAGACCAGAGAATGGGATGAGTCATGGAGAAGAGACGGGAAGGTGAGATGAGATGAGATGACCAGATGGGATGATGAGAGGAGAGAAGGAGATGTGGCAAGATGATGAGACAAGATGAGATAACGAGATGATGAGATGAGATGATGAGATGAGATGACGAGATGGGAGATGACATGAGATGATGAGATGGGATGAGGAGACGGACGATGAGATGGGATGACGTGATGGGATGATTAGACAGAATGATGAAACAAGACGGGACAACAAGATTGAATGATGATATGGGATGACATGATGAGACGAGACAAGATGAGATGATGAAATGAGAAAATGAGATGGGACAATGAGATGAGATGACGAGATGGGATGATGAAATGATGAGACAATGAGAACAGATGGTGCAATGAGACATGGAGACGAGATAGAAAGTCATGATGGGAAGAGGAGATGAGATGAGATGGCAAAATTGGTTAATGAGATTAGACGAAGAGATGAAGCAAAATGATGAGATGAGATGATGAGACGAAATGATGAGACAAGCAACGAGATGAGATGTCAAGACAGGATGATGAGAGGAGAAGATGAGCTGAAGCTTGACGATGAGATGAGATGAGATGATGAGATGATGAGATGAGATGATGAGATGAGAAGACAAGATGAGAGACAACATGAGATGATGAGACAGGATGACCAGATGGGAAATGAGATGGGATGAAGAGATGGGATGATGAGACAGGATGATGAGATGAGATGGATCAAAGACACAGGATGATGAGATGAGATAAGACAACGAGATGAGTCAAGGTGAGGTGATGAGATTAGATGATGAGATGGGACGATGAGATGAACAGATGGGACGATGAAATGAAGAGACAATGAGAAAAGACAGTGGAATCAGACATGGAGACAAGACGGGAAGATGAGAAGGGACGATGAGATGAGATGAGATGTCTGGAAGGGATGATGAGAGTAGAAAACGAGATGAAGCAAGATGATAAGACATGAGATGAGATGATGAGACAAGTTGACGAGATGAGACAATGACATGAGATGACGAGATGGGATGATAAGATGGGGTGACGAGACGAGATGAGACTATGAGACAGAAAGACGAAATGAGATGAGGTGATGATACAAGGCAAGATGAGACCATAAGATGAGACACAGGGATGGGACAATGAGATGAGATGATGAGATGGCATGAGGAAATGACAAGTCATGAGGGAAGATGGTGGGATGAGACATGAAGATGAGACGGGAAGATGAGACGGGACAACAAGATGAGATGAGGCGACGAGATGGGATGATGAGTGGAGATGACGAGTGAAGCGAGATGATGAGATGAGATGAGAAAAGAGATGATGAGAAGAGATGACAAGATGAACTGACGAGATGAGATGATGACATGAGATGAGAAGATGGGATAACGAGATGCACGATGAGATGGGATGATGAGATGGGTCGATGAGATGAGATGGCAAGATGGGATGAGAAAATGGCAAGACAATGAGACAAGACAGTGGGATGAGTGGAGATGGGATGGGATGATGAGATAAGACAAGATGACAAGATGGGATGATGAGAGGAGATGATGAGATGAAGTGAGATGATGAGATGAGATAAGATAAGGAGATGATGACATGAGATGATGAGATGAGATGAAGAGATGAGATGATGACATGAGATTATGAGATGGGATGACCAGACAGATGATGAGACTGGATGATGAGATCAGATGATGAGACGGGATGATGAGACGAGACAGGACAATGAGAAAAAATGGTGAAATGAGATATAATGATGAGATGAGACAAGATGAGACAATGAGACAAGACAATGAGATGGGACAATGACAGGATATAACATGATGGTACGATGAAATGTGAGACAATTAGACAAGACAGTGGGATGAGAAATTTTGATGAGATGGGAATATACGACAGGATGATGAGAAGAGACAAGAGGATGAGATGGGATGATGAGAGGAGATGATGACATGAGATGATGACATGGGATGAGGAGACGGATGATGAGACAGGTGATGAAATGGAATGATGACACAGGATGTAGAGACAGACAATGAGATGGGTTGACAAGACGGAATGATGAGATGGGATGATGCAATGGACGATGAGACGGGTGATGAAATCGGATGATGAGATGGGATGATGAGACGAGATGGTACAACATGAGAGAATGATGAGATGAGAAAATGAGATGAGACAAGATGAGAAGATGTGATGAAATGTGATGAGATGATGAGATGAGATGATGTGGTGAGACAAGATGAGAGGACGAGATGGGACGATGAGATGAGATGATGAGATGAGAAGATGAGATGATGAAGTGAGATGATGAGTTGGGATGACGAGGTGGACGATGAGAGCAGATGACAAGATAGGATCATGAAATGACGAGACAATGAGCAAGACAGTGGGGTGAAAAATGGAGACAAGATGGGAAGATGAGACAGAACAATGAGATGAGATGATTCAATGAAATGGAATGATGAGAGGAGAAGACGAGATAACGTGAGAGGATGAGACAAGGTGAGAGGACAAGAGCATTAGATGAGATGAGATGGAAAGCTGATGAGATGAAATGACAAAAAGACAAGATGAGATGACGACAAGAGACGATGAGACAGGATGATGACACAGACAATGAGATGGGATGATGAAATGGGATGACGAGAGGAGAATATGAGATGAAGAAGATGATGAGGTGAATTGAGATGAAGAGATAATGAGATGAGATGACAAGATGTTTCAATGAAATGATGAGGCAATGAAACAAGATGGTAGGATGAGACATGGAGACAAGATGGGAAGAGGAGATGGGACAATGAGATGAAACAAGACAATGAGATGGTATGATGAGATGGGATGATGAGAAGAGATGGAACAATGAGACAGAATGTAAAGATAAGATGAGACCATGAGACAAGACAAGCTGAGATGATGTGATAGGACGATGAGATGAGACGATGACCTGAAAGGATGAGGCAGGATGGCGAGACAAATGATGAGATGGGATGACGAGATGGGACAATGAGACAGGATGACAAAATGAGATGGGAAAATGAGACAGAACCATGAGATAAGATGAGATGATGAGATGAGATGATGAGACTGGATGATGAGATGAGATGATGAGATGGGATGATGAAATGACAAGACAATGAGAGAAGATGGTGGATGAGAGATGAGGATGAGATGGGAAGATGAGCTGGGGCGATGAGATGATACGAGAGAACGAGATGGGATGATGAGAGTAGACAATGAGAAGATGTAAGATGATGAGACAAGATGAGATGACGAGATGAGAAGACGAGATGAGATGATATGAAATGATGAGACGTGATGATGAGACAGACAATGAGATGAGATGATGAGATGGGATGACGAGATAAGATGATTAGATGGAATGATGACAGAAGATGGGACAATGAGACAGAATGACAAGAAGAGATGTGATGAAGAGATGAGCAAGATGAGACGTTGATATGAGATGATGAGATGGAATGATGAGATGAGTTGAGGAGATGAGATGATGAAATTATGAGGCAATGTGACAAGATGGTGTGATGAGACAGAGATGAGATGGGAAGATGAGATGGGATGACAAGATGAAACGAGACATTGAGATGGGATGATGAGAGGAGATGACAAGATGAAGCAAGATGATGAGATGAGATGAGATGAAGAGATGTGGAGATGAGATGACGAGACGAGACAAAGAGATGAGATGATGACATAAGTGATGAGACAGGATGACAAAACAGACAATAAAATGGGATGACAGGATGGGATGATGAGAAGGGATGATGAGATGGGATTATGAGATGGGATGATGAGATGAAAGGGGTACAATGAGACAGAAAGAGGAGATGAGATTAGACGATGAGATGAGACAAGATGAGATGATGAGATGAGATGATGAGATGGGATGATGCAATGAAATGATGTGATGGGTAGATGAAATGATGAAACAATGCAAAAAGACGGTGGGATGAGACATGAGACGAGACGGGAAGATGAGTTGTGATGATGAGATCAGAGGAGACGATGAGATGGGATGATGAGAGGGTGAGATGAGATGATGATACAAGATGACAAGATGAGACAACAACATGAGATGAAGAGACGGGATGACGAGATGGATGATGAAGCAGGATGACAAAATGGGAAAATGAGACGGGATGTCGAGACGAGACAGGAGAGTGAGACAGAATGACAAAATGAGATGTGACGATGAGATGAGACAAGATGAGATGATGAGATGAGATGATGAGATAGGATGATGAGATGAGATGACAAGATGTAAACATGAAATGATGAGACAATGAGACAAGATGATGGGATGAGACATTGAGATGAGATGGGAAGATGAGATGGAATGACAAGATGAAACGAGACAACAAGATGTGATGATGAGAAGAGATAACAAGTTGAAGAGAGATGATGAGACGAGATGAGATGATGAGAGGAGGAGATGAAATGATGATACGAGATGACAAGATGAGACAACAACATGAAGAGATGGGGTGACAAGACGGAAGATGAGATGGGATGATGAGATGGGATGATGAGATGGGATCACAAGACAAGACAGAACAATGAGACAGAATGATGAGATGAGATGAGAGGATGAGACATGACAAGATGACACAATGAAATGAGATGATGAAATGAGACGAGGAGATAAGATGATTAGATGGGACCATGATATGACAAGACAAAGAAACAAGACGATCAGATGAGAAATGGAGATGCAATGGGAAGATGAGACAGGACAATGAGATGAGACAAGATTACAACATGGGATGATGAGAGGAGACGATAAGATGAAGCAAAAGAATGAGACGAAATGAGATGATGAGAGGATGAGATGAAGTGATGAGATGAAACGATGATATGAGATGATGACATGAGATGATGAGATGGGATGACGAGATAGATGATGAGATGGAATCATGAGATGGGATGATGAGATGGGATGATGAGATGAGACGGGACAATGAGAAAGATTGACAAGATGAGTGAGATGATGAGATGAGATAAGAGGAGATGATAAGATGAGAGGATGGGATGGGATGATGAGATGATATGATGAGATAGGTTGATGAAATAACAAGATGATGAGACAACAAAGTGGGATGTGACATGGAGACGAAACGAGAAAAAGAGATGCGATGATGAGAAGAGACGAGATGATGAGATGGGATGATGAGAGGGGATGAAGAGATGCAGCAAGGAGTATAAACAAGAAGAGATGATGAGAGGATGAGATGAGATGATGAGACAAGATTATGAGATGAGACGACAACATGAGATGATGAAATGGGATGATGAGATGGACAATGAGACTGGATGACGAGATAGGTGATGAGACAGGATGACGAGACGTGACGGGACCTCAAGAGAAAATGACGTGATGAGATGAGACAACGAGACAAGACAAGATGAGATGATGAGATTAGATGATGAGATGGGATGATGAGTGGAGATGATGAGAAGGTGTGAGATGAGACGAGATGAGATGACGAGATGATGAGATGAGATGAGGAGACAAGAAGACAAGATGAGACAATGATATGAAATGATGAGACATGATGATGAGACAGATAATGAAAAGGGATGATGAGATGGGATGATGAGACGGATGACAGGACAAGATGGGACAATGAGACAGAATGATGAGATGAGATGAGATCATGAGAAAAATCAAGATGAGACAATGAGATGAGACAATGTGATGGGATGGAGAGATGTGGTGACGAGATGTGATGATGAAATAATGAGATAATGAGATAAGACAGTGAGATGAGACATGTAGACGCAATGGGAATACGAGACAAGTTGCGAAGAAAAGATGAGATGAGGTGATGAGATGGGATGATGAGAGGAGACAACAATATGAAGCAAGACCATGAGACCTGATGAGATGACAAGATGATGAGGTGAGATGATGAGACGAGATGACGAGATGAGACAACGACATGAGATGATGAGACAGGATGTTGAGAAGCACGATGAGATGGGATGAAAAGTTGGGATGATGAGATGGGATGACGTGAAGAGACAGGACAACGAGAATTAATGATGAGATGAGATGACAAGATGAGACAAGATGAGATAATGAGATGAGATGAAGTGTTAGAATGATGAAATAATGAGACAATGAGACAAGGTGGTGGGATCAGACATGGAGACGAGATGGGAAGATGAGACGGGATGATGAGATGAGATGAGATGATGAGATGGGATGATGAAATGATGAGACATTGAGAGAAGATCATGGGTTGAAAACATGGAGATGAGATGGGAGATGAGACAGGATGATGTTGTGACAATGAATGACAAGAAAAATGAGAAAAGACAGTGGGATGAGACATCGAGACAAGATGCGAAGATGAGATGGGATGATGAGATGAGATGTGATGACGAGATGTGATGAAAAGAGGAGATGACGAGATGAAGCGAGACAATGAGATGAGATGACAGGATGATGAGAAGAGATGACAAGACTACAAGATGAGGCGATGACATGAGATGATGAGATGGGATGAGAAGATGGGATGATGACATGGGATGATGAGATGAGATGGGACAATGAGACAGAATGATGAGATGAGATGACAAGATGAGACATGATGAGATGAGGAGATGATACGATGAGACAGTATGATGAGATGATATGATGAGGTGGAATGATGAAATGATGAGACAATGAGAAAAGATGGAGGGATGAGACATGTAGATGAGAGGGAAAGATGAGATGAGATGAGGGGATGAGATGGGACGAAGTGATGGGAAGATGAGAGAAGACAACGAATTGAACAGAGATGATGAGCCAAACGAGATGACGAGACAATGAGACTATGAGATGAGATGACGACATGGGATGATGAGATGGTATGATGATATGGATGATGAGACAGGATGACGAGTTGGGATGATGAGATAGGATGACCAGATGGCATGGTAAAATGAGACAGAATCACGAGAAGAGATAAAACAGTGAGACAAGACAAGAGGAGATGATGTGATGGGACAATGAGATGAGATGATGAGATGGGACAATGAAATGATGAGACAGTGTGAAAAGATGATGGTGTGAGAAAATGCAGACAAGTTGGGAAGACAAGATGGGATGACGAGATGAGATGAGATGACGAGATGTAATGATGAGAGTAGATAAGGAGTTAAAGCGAGATGATTTGATGAGATGAGATGACGAGATGATGAGATGAGATGACAAGATGAGAGAAGAAGAGGCACTGAGAGAGGACAGTGAGATGGGACAAGGAGATGAGATGATGAGATGGGACAATGAAATGATGAAACAATGAGACAAGATGGTGGGATGAGACATGGAGTGGGGAAAGATAGATGAGATGGAAAAACAAGATGAGATGAGATGACGAGATGGATGGTGAGAGGAGATGACGAGATATAGAGAGAGGATGAGATGTGATGAGATGATGAAACAACGAGATGAGATGATGAGATGAGATGATGACATGAGATGATGGAATGGGATAACGAGATGGACAATGATACAGGATGATGACATGGGATGATGAGACAGGATGATCAGATGAAACAGGAAATGAGAAAGAATGACGAGAAGAGATGAGACAATGAGATGAGACATAATGAGGTGATGTGATGAGAGGATGAAATGGGATGATGAGATGAGATGACGAGATGGGATGCTGAAATGATGAAACAATGAGACTGATGGTGGGATGAGACATGGAGATGACACAGGAAGACAAGACGGGAAGACGAAACTGGTCTATGAAATTAGACGAGATGATGAGATGGCATGATGAGAAGAGATTGAGAGAGGAAGCAAGATGATGAGACGAGATGAGATGATGAAATGATGAGATGGGATGATGAGACGAGATTGGTCAAGGAGACAGAAGGGCGAGATGAGATGAGATGATGAGATGAGACAAGATGAGATGATGATATGAGATGGTCAGATGGGATGATGAGGTGAGATGATGAGACGGGAAGAAGAAATGATGAGACAATGAGACCAGACGGTAGGATGAGACATGGAGATGAGATGGGACCATAAGTGGGAATACGAGATGAGACAGAACGATGAGATGGAATGATGAGAGGCAACGACGAGATGAATTGAAATGATGAGATATGGTGAGATGAGGAGATGATGAGATGAGAAGATGAGACAGGATGATGAGATGAGATGACGAGATGGAACCATGAAATGGCATGACTATGAGACAAGACGGTGGGATGAGACATGGAGAGGAGACAGGATGCTGAGATAAGACAAGATGATGAGGTGTGATGATGACAGGAGATGACAAGATGAAGCGAGATGATGAGATGAGATGATGGGATGATGGGATGAGATGATGAGACGAGATGACGAGATGAGACAATGCCATGAGATGATGAAACAGGATGACGAGATATATGATGAGACAGGTTGATGAGATGGGGTGATGAGACAGGATGATGAGACAAGATGTGACAACGAGACAGAATGATGAGATAAGAATGCATGATGAGATGAGACAAGATCAGATGATGAGAGGAGATGAAGAGACCAGATGATGAGATGAGACAACGAGATGGGATGATGAAATGATGAGACAATGACACAAGATGATGGGATGAGACATGGAGATGAGATGGGACAATGAGAACGGTTGACAAGATGAGATGAAATGACAAGATGGGATGATGAGAGGAGATGATGTGATGAAACGTGACAATGAGACAAGATGAGATGTTGAGACGATGAGATGAGATGACAAGATGAGACAATGAGATGAGAAGATGACATGAGATGATGAGAAGGAATTATGACAAAGATTATGAAACAGGGTGGCTAGATGGGACGATGAGAAGGGATGACGAGAGAAGACAGGACAACTAGACAGAATGATGAGATGAGATGGGATGATGAGATGAGAAAAGATGAGATAATAAGATGAGATGATGAGACGGGATGATGAGAAGAGATAATGAGGTGGGAGAAAGAAATGACGAAACAATGAGACATGACAGTGGGATAGGACATGGAGACGAAAAAGGAAGATCAGACAGGATGAAGAGGTGAGATGAAATGATGAGATGTGATGATGAGAGGAGATAATGAGATGAAGCGAGATGATGAGAAGAGATGAGATGACAAGATGATGAGTTGAGATGACAAGTCGAGACTACGGGATGAAATGACATGTGATGATGACATGGGATGATAAGACGGATGATGAGACAGAAGGATGAGATGGGATGATGAGACGGGATGACAAGATGAGATGGGATGAGACAGAATGACAAGATGAGATGAGATGACGAGATGACACAAGATGAGATGATGAGATGAGAGGATGAGATTGGATGATGAGATGAGAGGAAGAGATGGGACGATGAAATGATGAGAAAATGAGGAAACACGATTGAATGAGATGTGGAGATGTGATGGGAAGATGAGACGGAACGGCAAGATGAGATGAGATGATGAGACATGAAGATGAGTGGAGAAGATGTGATGAAGTGAGACGATGAGACAAGATGAAATGACGAGATGATGAGTTGAGATGACGAGATGAGATTATGAGATGAGATGATGACATGAGATGATGAGACAGGATGACAAAATGGATGATGTGATGGGATGATGAAATAACACGAGACAATGAGACAGAATAATGAGATGGGATGAGATGATGAGATGAGACAAGAGGAGATTATGAGATGAGATGATGAGATGGGACGATGAGTTGAGATGACAAGACAAGACAATGAGATGAGACAACGACAAGAGATGATGAGACCAGATGACAAAACCTATGATGAGGTGGGATAACGAGATGGGATGATGAGAGGGGATGATGAGATGAGTCATCAGGATGAGAGGATATGATGTTTTGGGATGATGAGAGGAGACAAAGAGATGAAGCCAGATGATGAGACAAGACGTCAAGATGAGATGATGACATGAAATGATGTGACAGGAAGACATGACGGATGATGAGATGGGATGACCAGATGGGATGATGAGACGGGATGATGAGACAAGATGGAATACCAAAACAGTATGAAGAGATGAGATGAGATGATGAGATGAGCAAAATGAGGCAATGAGATGAGAAGGTGAGATGGGACAATGAGATTAGATGAAGAGATTGAACAATGAAATGATGAGACAATGAGACAAGACCATGGTATGGGACATGGTGATGAGACAAGTAGATGAGACAGGATGATGAAATTAGATGAGACAATGATATGGGATGATGAAAGGAGATGACAAGATGAAGCCAGAAGATGAGATGAGATGACGAGTCATTGATATGTGATGACAAGAGGAGACCAATAGATGAGATGATGACATGAGATGAAAAGATGGGTTGACGAGATAAGAAGGGAAAATGAGACAGAATGAAGAGATGAGATGAGATGATGAGACAAGACAAGATGACAAGAGGAGATGAGATGATGAGAAGGGATGATGAGATGAGATGACACGATGGTACAATGAAATGATGAGACAACAAGACAAGACACTGGAATGACACATGGAGACAAGACAGGAAGATGAGACAAGATGACAAGATGAAATGGGATGATGAGATAAGAGGAGATGAGATGGGATGATGAGAGGAGACAATGAGATGAAGCCAGATGATGACACGAGATGAAATGATGACACAAGGAGATGAGATAACGAGATGATACAAAGAGATAAGATGACATGAGATGATGAGATGGGATGTCGAGACATACAATGAGACAGGATGACGAGATGGGTTGATGAGATGGGATGATGAGATGAGATGGGAAAATGAGACAGAATGATGAAATAAGATGAGACCATGTGAAGAGACAAGATGACACGGTGAGATGAGTCGATGTGATGGGACGATGATATGAGATGATGAGAGGAGAGTACGGGATGAGACAACGACATGAGATGATAAGATAGGATGATGAGATGAATGATGAGATGGGATGACGTGATAGGAGGATGAGACAGGATGATGAGATGAGAAGGGACAATGAGAAAAAATGATGAGATGAGATGAGAAGAAGAGACAAAACAAGATGAGACGATGAGATGAGATGATGAGACAAGATGATGAGAAGAGATGATGAGATGGGATGAAGAAATGACGAGGCAATGAGATAAGACAGTGAGATGAGACATGGAGATGAGATGCAAAGACGAGATTGAATGGTGATAGGAGACAAGACGATGAGATGGGATGATGAGAGGAGACAAAAAGATGAAGCATGATGATGAGATGATTTGAAATGACGAGAAGGTGAATGAGATGACGAGATGAGATGAGGGGATGAGATGACATCATGAGATGATGAGACGGGATGTCGAAACATGATGATGAGATGGGATGACGAGATGAAATAGGAAAATGAGACAGAATGACAAGATGAGATGAGACGATGTGATGAGACAAGATGAGACGATGAGATGAGACAATGAGACCGGATGATGAGATGAAATGACATGGTGGGATGATGAAATGAAAAGATAATGAGACAAGATGGTGGGATGAGACATGGAGACATCACAGGAAGACGAGATGGGATGACAAGATGTGACAAGATGATGAGATGGGATGATGACAGGGGATGATGAGATGAACAGACGATGAGTCAAGATGAGATGATGAGACGATGAGATGAGATGAGATTTGACTTCCAGAAAAGACAACAAATTGAGATGATGAGACAGGATGACAAGATGGATGATGACATGGGATGATGAGATAGAATGATGAGACAGGGTGACGAGATGGGAGATGAGATGGTATGATGAAATGAGATGAGATGACAAGGTGAGACTAGATTAGAGGATGAGATGAGATGACGAGATGGGATGATGAGATGAGAGGATGAGATGGGATGATGAAATAATAAGAAAATGAGACCAGACAGTGGGGGGAGATATAGAGATGAAATGGGAATATGAGACAGAATGATGAGATGAGACAAGACTATGAGATGGGATGATGAGAGGAGAAGATGGGATGAAGTGAGATGATGAGATGAGATGTGATGATGAGAAGGTGAGATGAGATGATGAGACGAGACTATGAGATGAGATGATGACATGAGATGATGAGATGGGATAATAAGTCAGATGATGAGTTTGGATGATGAGATGGGATGATGAGATGGGATGATGAGATGAGATGGGACAACAAGATGGAAGAACAAGATGAGATGAGATGACGAGATGAGAGAAGATGAGACATTTGATGAGACGATTAGACAGAAAGTTGAAATGAGATGTCAAGATGGGAGGAAGAAATGAGGAAACAATGAAACAAGACTGTGGGATGAGACATGGAGGCAAGATGGGAAGACTAGAAGGGATGACAAGATTAGATGAGACTACGAGATGGAATGGTGAGAGGAGACGATGAGATGAAGTGAGACAATGAGACGAGATGGGATGACGAGATGATGAAATGAGATGATGAGACAAGACTATGAGAACAGACGATGGCATGAGATGATGAAATGGGATGAAGAGACAGATGGTGAGACAGAATGACGAGATGGGATGATGAGAGGAGATGATGAGATGAAGCGATGCAATGAGACAAGATGAGATGATGAGACAATGTGATGAGATGATGAGACAAGATGATGAGATGAGATGACGTCATGAGATAATGAGATGGGATGACAAGAAGGATGATGAGATGGGATGACGAGATGAATGATGAGAAACGATGATGAGATGAGAAGTGAAAATGAGACAGAATGACAAGATGAGATGAGATGACGAGACAAGAGAAGATCAGATGATGAGATCAGGTGATGTGATGGGATGATGAGATGAGATGATGAGATGGAATGATGAAATGATAAGACAATGAGACAACATGGAGAAATGAGATATGGAGAAGAGACAGGAAAATGAGATGGGATGACAAGATGAGATGAGATGACAAGATGGGATGAGAGGAGATGATGAGATGAAACAAGATGATAGGAAGAGATGAAATGATGATGAGATACAATGAGTTGATGAGATGAGATGACAAGATGAGACTATGGCATGAAATTATGAGAGGGGATGATGAGACAGAATATGAGATGGAATAATGAGAAGGGATGATGAGAGGGGATGACATGATGAGACGTGACAACAAGACAGAATGGCGTGATGAGGTGAGAATACGAGATGAGACAAAATGAGAAGATGAAATGGGACAAACAACAGATGAGACAATGAGACAAGATGGTGGGATGAGACATGGAGATGAGACAGGATGACAAGATGGGATGACCAGAAGGGATGATGAGATAAGACTAGATCAGATGATAAGATGAGATGGGATGATGAGAAGAGATGATGTGATGAAGCGAGATGATGAGATGAGGTGAGATGACGAGATGATGAGATGAGATGATGAGATGACAGTGATGAGACGGTGACATGAGTTGAGATGAGACAGTGACATGAGATGATGAGATGGGATGATGAGACAGATGATGAAATGGGAGGATGGGATAGGAAAATGAAATGACGTGACAATGAGACAAGATGGTGGGAGGACACGTGGAGATGAGAAGGGATGACAAGATGAGACATAAAAATGAGACGGGATGATGAAGAGATGGCAAAATAAAGCATGTGATGGTGATGAGATGAGATGAGAGGATGAGATGAGATGATAAGATGAGATGACAATATGAGGTGATGATATGAGATGATGAGATGGGATGGCTAGACAGGCAAGGAGATGGGATGATGAGATGAGACAGGACAATGAGACAGAATGACAAGATGACATGAGATGATGGAATGAGGTAAGATGAGATGATGAGATGAGAATGGGTGATGAGAGAAGATGATAAGGTGACAAGACAAATTAGATGATGAGATCAGACGATGAGATGAGATGATGAGATGAAGAAGAAATGACAAGATAATAGACAAGATGATGGCATGAGACATGGAGAAGAGATGGGAAGATGAGATGGGATGATGAAATTAGATGAGATGACAAGATGGGATGATGAGAGGATACGACGAGATGAAGCAAGATGATGAGATGAGATTAGATGACGAGACAATGAGATGAGATGATGAGATGAGACCGGGAGTTGAGATGACATGTGATGATGAGATGGGATGACGAGACAGACCATGAGACGGGATGATGAGATGGGATGATGAGATGGGATGACAGGATGAGATGGGACAATGAGACAGAATGATGAGATGCGATGAGATGATGAGAAAGGACAAGATGAGAAAATGAGATGAGAGGATGAGATGGGACGATGAGATGACATGACAAGATGAGATGAAATGATGACACAATGAGACAAGAAGGTCGGATCAGACATGGAGAAAAGATGGGAAGATGAATCAGGATGACGATATCAAATGAGACTGCGAGATGGGATGAAGAGGGCAGACGATGAGATGAAGTGAGACAATGAGATGAGATGAGATGAGATGGAGAGACAATGAGGTGAGAAGACAAGATGAGA
Organism: Tamandua tetradactyla; assembly: GCF_023851605.1. Classification (NCBI taxonomy): domain Eukaryota; kingdom Metazoa; phylum Chordata; class Mammalia; order Pilosa; family Myrmecophagidae; genus Tamandua; species Tamandua tetradactyla. The sequence goes on from NC_135354.1 coordinate 6,166,488, forward strand.
TGACAAGATGAGACGATGACATGAGATGAGACAGGATGATGAGACGGAACGATGAGATGACATGAGACGACAAGATGGGATGATGAGACGGGATGATGAGATGAGCCTATGAGATGAGACAATGACATGAGATAATGAGATGGGATGACGAGACAAGACGGCACAATGAGACAGAATGACGAGATGAGATGAGGTGAAGAGACATGAAAAGATGAGACAATAGAATGAGATGATGAGAAGGGATGAAGAGATGAAATGATGAGATGGAACAGAGAAATGACAAGACAATGAGACAATATGGGGGAATGAGATGTGGAGACAAGATAGGAAGTCGAGACAGGATGACAAGATGAGATGAGACAACCAGAAGGGATGATGAGACGAAATGATGAGATGAAATGAGATGAAGAAATGAGATGAGATGGCGAGACAATGAGATGGGATAAAGAGAAAAGATGATGAGATGAGACGATGACATGAGATGAAGAGACAGGGTGACAAGATGAATGATGAGACAGGATGATGTGATGGGGTGATGAGATGGCATGATGAGACAAGACGGGAAATGTGAAAGAATGACAAGATGAGATGAGATGACAAGACGAGACATGATGAGATGATAAGATCAGATGATGAGATGGGACAATGAGATGAGGTGATGAGATATGATGAAATGAAAAGAGAATGAGACAAAATGGTGGAATGAGCTATGGAGACAAGATGGGACAATGAGATGGGACAATGAAATGAGACAAGACGCGAGATGGTGTGATGAGAGGAGATGACGAGATGATGCGAGATGATGAGACAAGAGGAGATTTTGAAATGATGAGATGAGAAGACGAGATGAGACAATGAAATGGAGTGACAAAGAGAAAAGAGGATGGGATGAGACATGGAGACGAGCAGGGAAGATGAGTTGGGACTATGAGATGAGATGAGAGGACGAGATGGGATGATGAGAGAAGATGATAGGATGAAGTAAGATGATGAGACGAGATGAGATGATGAGACGATGAGATGAGATGATAAGATGAGATGACAAGATGAGATGATGACATGAGATGATGTGATTTAATCATGAGACAGATGATGAGACAGGGTGAGAAATGGGATGATGAGACAGAATAATGAGATGAGACTTGACAATGAGACAGAATGCTGAGATGAGATGAGACGATGGGAAGAGACCAGATGAGATGAGGAGATGAGACTATGAGAAGTGACAATGAGATGAGATGATGAGATGGGACAATGAAATGATGAGACAATGAGGCAAGATGGGGGATGAGAAATGATGATGAGAAATGAAGATGAGACGGGATGATGAGATGCGACTGGATGACGAGATAAGATGATGAGAAGAGATGACGAGATCAAGCGAGATGATGAGATGAGATGAGATGACCAGACATTGGGATGAGATGACGAGATGAGATGATGAGATGAGAAGAGGACATGAGATGATGAGATTTGGGATGATGAGATGAGATGGGACAACGAGACACAATGACGAGATGAGATGATACAATGTGATGAAACAAGATTAGATGATGAAATGGGATAATGAGATGAGGTCACAAGATGAACTGATGAAATGAGAAAATGAGGCAAGACAGTGGGATGAGACATGATGGTGACATGGAAAGGCGAGATGGGATGACAAGATGAGATGAGACGATGAGATAGGATGATGAGATGAGCAATGATCTGAAGTGAGACAATGAGACGAGATTAGAGGATGAGTCGAGATGAGATGATGAGATGAGACAAAACATGAGATGATGAGACGGGATGATGAGACAGAAGGGAAGATGGCATGAGGTGATGGGATGATGAGAAGGGATGATGAGATGAGACTGGACAATGAGACAGAATGATGAGTTGTGATGAGGTGACGAGACAAGACAAGATGAGACAATGAGATGAGATGATGAAACGGGATGAAATGACAACAGGTGATGATGAAATGAGGAAACAATGAGACTAGACGGTCGGGTGAGACATGGAGATGAGACAGGAAGAGAAGATAGGATGATGAGATGAAATGAGACGAGATGACGAGAAGGGGTGCTGAATGGAATGACGAGATGAAGCAAGATGATGAGATGAGATGAGATGATGAGACGAGGAGATGAGATGACAAAATGAGGCAATGAGATGAGATGACAGCAGGAGATGAGGAGACGGGATGTCAAGATGAATGATGAGATGGGATGACGAGATGGGATGATAAGACAGGATGACGACATGAGATGAGACAATGAGACAGAATGAGGAGTTGAGATGAGAATACGAGATTAGACAAGATGAGACTATGAGATGAGATGATGAGATGGGACGATGAGATGAGATGACAAGATGGGACAATGAAATGATGAGACAATCAGACAAGATGGTGGGATGAGACATGGAGATGAGATGGAAAGATGAGACGGTACAATGAGATGAGACGAGAAACGAAATGGGATGATGAGAGGAGACGATGAGATGAAGTGAGATGATGAGATGAGATGAGATGATGAGATGATGAGATGAGATGAAGAGACAAGATGAGGAGGTGAGATGACATGAAATATGGAGATGGGAAGACTAGATGGATGATGAGATAGGATGATGAGACAGGACCACGAGATGAGACAAGACAATGAGGTGTGATGATGAGAGGAGATGAAGAGATGAAGTGAGAAGATGAGAAGATGAGAAGAGATGAGATGACAAGATGATGAGATGAGATGACTAGATGAGATGATGAGATGAGATGACAGCATGAGATTATGAGATGGGATGACTAGATGGAGGATGAGACGGGATGAATAGATGGGATGATGAGACTGGATGATGAGATGAGATGGAACAATGAAACTGAATGATGCGATGATGAGATGATGAGACAAGTCAATATGAGACGATGAGATGAGATGATTTGAGGGGATGGTGAGTTGTGATGACCAGATGGAATGATGAAATGATAAGACAATGAGACCAGATGTTGGGATGAGACATGGAGATGAGATGGGAATATGAGATGGGACGATGAGATTGGATGAGAGGACGAGATGAGATGATGATAGGAGATGACTAGATGAAGAGTGACGATGAGAAGAGATTGATGATGAGATGAGATGAACAGGTGAGATGACAACATGAGGTGATGAGAAGGATGACAAGATGAGACAGGATAACAGGACAGAATGATGAGATGAGATGAGATGACGAGAGAACACAAGATGAGATGATGAGATGAGATGATGAGATGGGATGATGAAATGAAAGACAATGAATCAAGATGATGGCTTGAGACATGGAGAGGAGAAGGGAAGTTGAGACGGGATGACAAGATGAGATGAGAGGACGAGATGGGATGATGAGAGGAGACGATGAGATGAAGCGGGATGATGACAAGTGATGATGAGAGGAGCTGACGAGATAAAGCAAGACGATTAGATGAGATGAGATGATGAGACTGGTCGATGAGATGAGATGACCAGATGGGATGAAGAAATGTTGAAACAATGAGACAAGACAGTGGGATGAGACATGGAGATGAGATGGGAAGACAAGATGGGATGACGAGTTGAGACGAGACAAGATGGGATGATGAGAGTGGACAATGAGATGAAGTGAGATGATGAGACAAGATGAGATGATGATCAGATGAGGTGAGATGACAAGACGAGACAAAGAGATTAGATGATGCCATGAGATGATAAGACGGAATGATGAGATGGACGATGAGATGGGATGACGAGATGGGATGATGAGACCAGAGGATGAGAAGATCCGGGAGAAAGAGACAGAATGACGAGATGAGATGAAACAATGAGATGAGACTATGAGATGAGATGATGACACGGGACGATGAGGTGAGATGATGAAATTGCAGGATGAAATGGTTAGACAATAAGACAAGATGTTGGAAGATGAGATGGGACAACAAGATGAGATGAGTTGACGAGATGGGATGATGAGAGGAAATAACGAGATAAAGCGAGATGATAATATGAGATGAAATGACGAGACCATGAGATGAGAAGATGAGAAAAGATGACGAGATGAGACGATGACATTAGATGATGGATGGGATGATGAGGTGGACGATGAGGCGGTATGACGAGTTGGGTTGTTGACATGGAATTATGAGATGAGACAGGACAATGAGATAAATGATGAGATGAGATGAGATGATGAGATGAGTGAAGATGAGAGGATGAGATGAGATGAAGAGATGGGATGATGAGATGAGATGAGGAGATGTGATGATGAAATGGTAAGACAATGAACAAGATGGTGGGATGAGATATGGAGACAAGCTGGGAAGATGAGACTTGATGATGAGATGAGACAAAACGATGAGATGGGATGATGAGAGGAGATGGCGAGATGAAGCTAGACAATGAGACAAGATGAAATGATGAGATGATGAGATGAGATGATGAGATGAGATGATGAGATGAGATGATTAGATGGGGCAAGGAGCTGAGATGAAAATGGGATGATGAAATGACATGACTATGAGATAAGACAGTGGGATGAGACATGGAGACGAGATGCGTAGATGAGACGGGACAATGAGATGACATGAGATGAAGAGATTTGATGAAGAGAGGAGATGAGGAGATGAAGTGAGATGATGAGATGAGATGAGATGAGGAGATGATGAGATGAGATGACGATACAAGACTAAAGGTGAGAAAATGACATGAGATGATTAGACAGTTGATGAGATGGACATGGTATGTGATGATGAGATGAGATGATGAGACAGAATGATGAGATGAGATGGGATGAGACAGGATGATGAGATGTGATGACACAACAAGATGAGAAAAGATGAGACATTGTGATGAGATATTGAGAAGGAATGATTACATGGGATGACAAGATGGGCTCATGAAACTATGAGCAATGAACAACATGGTGGGATGAGACATGGAAACGAGATGGGAAGATGAGAGGGGATGAAGACATGAGACTACATAACGAGTTGGGATGATGAGAGGAGATGATGAGATTAAGAGTGTTGATAAGATGAGATGAGATGATGAGATGACGAGATGAGATGAAGAGATGAGACAACAACATTAGATGACAACATGAGAGATGAGACGGGATGACGAGATAGATGATGAGATGCAATGATGATGTGGGGGATGAGATGGGATGACGAGAGGAGATGGGACAATGAGACAGAACCATGAGATGAGATGAGATGACGAGATGAGACAAAATGAAACAATGAGATGAGACGATGAGACCTGATGATGAGATGAGATGATGAGATGGGACGAGGAAAGGATGAGAAAATGAGACAGGACGGTGGGATGAGAGATGAAGACGACGCGAAAATGAGATGGGATGATGAGATGAGATGAGAAGATGAGATGGGATGATGAGAGGAGATGAGGAGATGATATGAGATGATGAGACAAGATGAGATGATGAGATGATGAAATGAGATGATGAGATGAGAAGATTAGATGAGATGATTATATGAAATGATGAGACGTGATGATGAGACAGATAATGAGGTGGGATGATTGGATGGGATGATGAGACGGGATGATGAGACGAGATAGGACAATGAGACAGAATGTCGAGATGAGATGAGACGATGAGAAAAGTCAAGATGAGATGATGAAATGAGACAGTGTGACGGGATGGAAAGATGAGACGACAAGATGAGATGATGAAATGTTGAGACAATGATACAAGGTGGTGAGATGAGACATGTAGACGAGATGGGAAGATGAGACAGGAAGATGAGATGAGATCAGACGATGAGATGGGATGATGAGTGGAGACAACAATATGAAGCGAGATGATGAGTCCTGAAGAGATGACAAGACAATGAGTTGAGATGATGAGAAAAGATGATGAGATGAGACAGCGATATGAGATGATGAGATGGGATGATGAGAAGGACGATGAGATGGGATGACGAGTTGGGAGGATGAGATGGGATGACGAGAAGAGATGGGACAATGAGACAGAATGAACAGATGAGATTAGATGATGAGATGAGACGATGAGATGGTATGATGAGATGGGATGATGAGAGGGGATGACGAGATGAAATGGGTACAATGAGACAGAATGAGGAGATGAGATTAGATGATGAAATGAGTCAAGATGAGATGATGAGATGAGACAATGAGACAGGATGATGAGATGAAATGATATGATGGGACAATGAAATGAAGACACAATGGACAAGACATTAGGATGACATGGAGATGAGATGGTAAGATGAGACTGGACGATGAGGTGTGTCGAGATGACGAGATGGGATGATGAGAGGAGATGACGAGATGAAGCGAGACGATGAGATAAGATGAGATGACGAGAGGGTGAGATGAGATGATGAGATGAGACATCAAGAAGAGATGACGACACGAGATGATGAGACAGGATGAAGAGAGGGACAATGAGATGGGATGACGAGATGGGATGATGAGACGAGACAGGACAGTGAGACAGAATGATGACATGAGATATGATGATGAGACGAGAGAAGATGAGACGATGAGATGAGATGATGAGATATGACGGTGAGATGAGATGACAAGATGTAATGATGAAATGATGAGACAAGGAGACAAGATGGTGGGATGAGCCATGGAGATGAGATGGGAAGACGAGATGGGATGACAAGATGAAACGAGAATGCAAGATATGATGATGAGAGGAGATGACATGTTGAAGAGAGACGATGAGATGAGATGAGATGACAAGTGGATGAGATGAGATGATGACACGAGACAACAAGATGAGATGACAACAAGAGATGAAGAGACAGGATGATGAGACAGATGATGATATGGGATGATGAGATGGGATGATGAGAAGGGATGACAAGACAACACGGAACAACGAGACAGAATGACGAGATGAGATGAGATGATTAGACTTGACAAGATGACACGATGCGATGAAGAGACAACATGATGAGATGAGATGACTAGATGGGGCAATGATACGATGAGACAAAGAGACAAGACTGTGGGATGAGAAATGGAGCTGCGATATGAAGATGAAACAGGATGACGAGATGAGATGAAACGACGAGATGGGATGATGAGAGGAGACGAGATGTAGCAAAAGAATGAGAAAAGAAGACATGATGAGACAATGAGATGAAGGAACAAGATGAAACAACGAGATGAGATGATGACATGAGATGATGAGATGGGTGACAAAATGAGATGAGATGACAAGATGGGCAGATGAGAGTAGATGAGAAAAAGAGTGATGATGAAAGGAGATGAGATGACGAGATGATGAGATGAGATGACGAGCCTAGATGACAAGATGATACAATGACATGAGATGATGTGACGTGTTGACAAGGAGGACAATGAGTCGGAATGATGAGACGGGATGACAAGAAAAGACGGGAAAATGAGACAGAATGATGAGATGAGATGAGATGACGCAGGAGAGAAGATGAGATGATGAGATAAGAAGATGAGACTGGACGATGAGTTGAGATGACCAGATGGGATGATGAAATGATGAGACAATGAGATGAGACCGTGTGATGAGACATGGAGAGGAGACGAGAAGACAAGATGGGATGATGAGATGAGAAGAGATATGTGAAATGATGAGAGTGGACCATGAGATAAGGTGAGATGAGTTGAAGAGATGAGATGATGACATCAGATGATTAGATGGAATGATGAGATGTACGATGAGATGGGATGAGAAGGTGGGATGATGAGTTGGGATGATGAGACTATCAGGGACAATGAGAAAGTATGACGAAATGAGATGAGATGAAGAGACAAAAAAAGATGAGATGCTGAGATGAGATGATGAGATGGGAGGATGATATTAGATTAAGAGATGAGATTATGAAATGAGATGATGACATGAGATGTTGAGGCAGGACGCAAGATGGAGGATGAAACTGGATGACAAGATTGGATGATGAGATGGGATGATGAGATGAGATGGGAAAATGAGAGAGTGTGAGGAGATGAGATGAGATGATGAAAAAAGACAAGATGAGATGATGAGATGAGATGGTTTGACGGGATGATGAGATAAGATGATGAGATGGGATGATGAAATGACAAGATAATGAGACAAGATGGTGGGATGAGACATGAAGATGAGACGGGAAGATGAGATGGGATGACGAGATGAGATGAGATGACGTGATGGGATGATGGGAGGAGACGACATGGTGATGCAAGCTGATGAGATGAGATGAGATGAGACAATGAGATGATATGATGAGAGGAGACAACGAGATGAGATGACAACATGAGATGATGAGATGAGATGATGAGATGGACAATGAGATGGGAAGATGAGTTGGGATGATGAGACTGGATGACAAGAAGAAACAAGATGAGAAAGAATGATGAGATGAGATGAGACAACAAGAGAAGACATGATGAGACGATGGGATGAGATGATGAGATGGGATGATGAGATGAGATGATGAGATGGGACAATGAAATGACAAGACAGTAAGACAAGATGGTGGGATGAGACATGGTGATGAGATGGGAAGATGAGAGGGGATGACGAGATGAGAGGATATGACGAGATGGGCTGATGAGAGGGAATGACGAGATGAAGCAAGACGATGAGACATGATGAGATGACGAGACGATGAGATGAGATGACGAGTTGAGACTACAAGATGAGACTACAACATAAGATGATGAGACGGATTATGAGATGGATGATGAGACAGGATGACAAGATGGGATAATGAGATGGGATGACGAGACCAGATGAGACAACCACCCATAATGATGAGATGAGATGAGATGACAAGATGAGACAAGATGAGACGATGAAATTAGAGGATGTGCTGGGACGATGAGATGAGATGAGGAGATGGGACGATGAGATGATGAGAAAATGAGACAAGAGGGTGGGATGAGACATGGAGATGAGACGGGAAGATGAGAAAGGATGACGAGATGAGAAGAGATGACGAGATGGGATGATGAGAGGAGACAATGAGATGAAGCGAGACAATGAAATGAGATGAGATGACGAGATGATGAGATGAGATCACGAGATGAGACAACGAGATGAGATAACAACATGAGATGATGACATGGGAAGAAGGGACGGACGATGAGACAGGATGAAGAGATGGGATGATGAGAGGGGATGATGAGATGAGACTGGACAATGAGACAGAATTAGGAGATGGGATGAGATGATGAGATGAGAAAAGATGAGATGATGAGAGGAGATGATGAGATGGGACAAAGAGATGAGATGACTAGACAAGACAACAAGATGAGCTGACGAGTCACGATGCAAGACGGATGATGAGATGAGATGACAAGATGGAATAATGAGACAGTATTATGAGACGAGATGGGACAACATGACAGGGTGACCAGATGAGATGAGAGGATGAGAGGAGACAAATGAGAAGATGAGATGAGACCAGGAGACTGGACAATGAGATGAGATGTCTAGATTGGATGATAAAATGACAAGACAATGAGACAAGATGGTGGAATGAAACATGGAGACGAGTTGGGTAGATGAGACGGGACAAAGAGATGAGATGTGAGGATAAGATTCGATGGGGAGGGGAGATGACATAAAGTGGGATGATGATGTGTGATGATGAGAGGAGATGAGATGAAGTGAGACGATTAGACCACATGAGATGATGGGACGATGTGATGAGATGATGAGACATGAAGATGAGTTGAGACGATCACATGAGATGAGAAGGGATGATGAGACAGACAATGAAATGGGTTGACGAGATGGGATGATGAGATGGGATGACGAGATGAGATCAGACAATGAGACAGAATGATGAGATGAGATGAGATGACAAGAGGAGACAAAGGAGACAATGAGATGAGACAATGAGATGGGACGATGAGATGAGATGAAGAGACAGGATGATGAAATGATGAAACAATGAGAAAACATGTTGGGATGAAACATGGAGACAAGATGGGAAGACGAGACAGGGTGAGGAGATGAGACAAGACGATGAGATGGCATGATGAAATAAGGTACAAGGTGAAGTGAGACGATGAGACAAGATGAGATGAAGAGACAATGTGATGAGGTGATGAGACAAGACAATGAGATGAGATGATGACATGAGATGATGAGATGGGATGACAAGATGGGATGATGAAACGGGATGACGGGACAGGATGGGATGAGAGAGAATGACAAGATGAGATGAGACCACGAGATGAGACAAGATGAGACAATGAGATGAGATGATGAGCAGGACGATGAGATGAGATGATGAGATGGGGCAATGAAATCATGAGACAATGAGAAAAGATGGTAGAATGAGACATGGAGATGAATCTGGAAGATGAGACAGGATGATGAGATGAGACGACACTAAGAGATGGTATGATGAAAGGAGATCACGAGGTGAAGTGAGACAATGACGTGAGATGAGATGATGAGATGAGATGATGGGATGAGATGATGGGATGATGAGAGGAGATGATGACGTGAAGTGGGACGATGACATGGGATGATGAGAAGAGATAACGAGATGAAGTAAGACGATGAGAGGGGATGAGATGATAAGACATTGAGATGAGATGATGAGATGAACGACATGATGAGATGACAACATGAGATGATGAGAGGGGATGATGAAATGGATGATGAGACAGGATGATTAGATGGGATGATGGGACAGGATGATGAGATGAGATGGGAAAAGGAGACATAATGGCGAGATGAGATGAGATGATGTGACAAGAAAAGATGAGATCATGAGATGAGATGATGAGATGAGACAATGAGAGGAGATGACGAGATGGTATGATGAAATGACTAGACAACGAGACAAGACAGTGGGATGAGACATGGAGACGAAATGGGAAAATGAGTTGGGATGATGAAATGAGATGAGATGATGGGATGGAATGTTGAGAGGAGACGTTGAGATGAAGCAAAATGAGACCAGATGAGAACAAGAGATGATGAGATGAGATTACGTGAAAAGGTGATGAGATGAGATGACGACATGAGATGATGAGACGGAATGATGAGACAGATGATGAGACGGCATATCAAGATGGGATTATGCAATGGGATGACGAGACAAGATGGGACACTGAGACAGAATGACGAGATGAAATGAGACAATGAGATGAGAAAAGATTGGACGATGAGATGAGTTGATGAAACGGGATGATGTGATGAGATGACAAAATGGGACAATGAAATGGGGAGACACGAAACAAGATGGTTAGATGAGACATGGAGACGAGATGGGAAGATGAGATGGGATGACGAGATGAGACGAGATGAAGAGATGAGAGGATGAGATGAGAAGAAAAGATGAAGCGAGACAATGTGATGAGATGAGATGATGAGATGATGAGACAGGAGGACAAGATGGGATGAAGAGACATGTTGATGAGGCGAGATGAGACAATGAGATAGAATGACCAGATGAGATGAGACAATGACATGAGACAAGATGAGACAATGAGATGAGATGATGTGATGAGACAATGAGATGGGACAATGAACTGACATGACAATGAGGCAAGACAGTGGATGAGACATGGAGTCCAGACGGGAAGACAAGATGGAACGACGAGATGAAATGAGAACACAAGTTGTGATGATGAGAGGAGACGACGAGATGAGATGACAAGGTGATGAGATGAGATGACTAGAGGAGACAATGAGATGAGAAAATGACATGAAATGATGAGACGGGATGAAGAGACAGACGATGAGACAGGATGACGTGTTGGGATGATGAGATGTGATGACAAGATGAGATGGGACAAAGAGACACAATGATGAGATGAGATGAGATGATGAGATGAGATGATGGGAAGGGATGATGAGATGAGATGACGAGATGGGACAATGAAATGATGAGACAAGATGGTGGGAGGAGACATGGAGATGAGACAGGAATACAAGATGGGATGAGAAGATGAGACAAGATGTTGAGATGGGATGAAGAGAGTCAATGACAAGATGAAATGGGATGATGAGATGAGATGAGATGACCAGATGATGAGATGAGATGATGAGACGAGGCAATGAAATGATTAGACAATGAGCCAAGATGGTGGGATGGTACATGGAGATGAGACAGAAAGAAAAGACGGGGCTATGAGGTGAGATGAGACGATGAGATGGGATGATGAGGGGAGACAAGACGATGAGATGTGATGATGAGAGGAGATGATGAGAGGAAGTGAGATGATGGTACATGATGAAATTATGAGCTAATGAGATGAGATGATGAGACAAGACGATGAGATGAGAAGACAACATGAGAGGATGAGACAAGATGAACAGATGGACGATGAGATTGGAAGACATGATGGAATGATGAGATGGGATGACGAGACAAGATGTGACAACAAGACAGAATGATGAGATGAGATGAGATGTTGAGTTGAGACAAGATGAGATGATAATATGAGATGATGAGTAGGAATGATGAGTCGAGGAGATGGGATGATGAAATGATGAGACAATGAGACAAGATGGTGGAATAAGACAGGGAGATGAGATGCTAAAATGAGATGGGCTGAAGAGATGAGATGAGACCACGAGATGGAATGATGAGCGGAGATGATGAGATGAAGCAAGATGATAAGACAAGATCAAATGATGGGACGATGAGATGAGATGATGAGACAAAAGGAAGAGGTGAGACGATGACATGAGATGATGAGACCGGACGACAAGGTGCACAATGAGACAGGATGATGAGATGGGAAGATGAGACAGGATGATGAGATGAGTCGGGACAACGAGAGAGAATGAGGAGATGAGATGAGACGAGGCAAGACAAGATGAGATGATGAGATGAGACAATGAGAGGGGAGGATGAGATGGGAATATGAAATGACAAGAGAATGAGACAAGATGGTTGGTTGAGACATGGAGATGTGATGGAAAGATGAGATGGGATGACAAGATGAGAAAAGATGAGACGATGAGATGAGATGATGAGAAGGGATGATGAGATAAGATGATGAGATGGGACAAGGAAACGATGAGACAATGAGACAAGACAGTGGGTTGGGACATGGAGATGAGATGGGAAGATGAGACAGGATGACAAAATGAGATGAGATGACGAGATGGGATGTTGAGAGGGAAAGATGAGATGAAGCGAGACGATGGGATGAGATGAGATGATGAGACAATGAGATGAGATGACGAGATGAGACTACAAAATGAATGATGACATCAGATGATGAGACAGGATGATGAGATGAGATGCCGAGACAAGATGATGAGACAAATGGGAAAACGAGCCAGAATGAAGAGATGAGATGAGATGATGAGACAAGATGAGATGATGAGATGAGATGATGAGATGGCAGGAAGAGATGAGATGATGAGATGGGATGATGAAATGATATCATGATGAGACATGGGACGAGATGGAAAGAAGAGAAGGGATGATGGGATGAGAGGAGACACTGAGATGGGATGATGAGAGGAGGTGAAGGAATGAAGTGAGACAATGAGATGAAAAGGGATGTCGAGACAATGAGATGAGATGACGAGATGAGACGACAACATGAGATGATGAGATGGGATGATGAGATGTGATAATGAGACAGGATGATGAGATGAGGCAGTAAAATGAGAGAGAATGAAGAGATGAGATGAGACAATGAGATGAGACAAGATGAGACGATGAGATGAGACTATGAGGTGAGACAATATGAGATGATTAGATGAGAAGGTGAGACAGGATGATGAGATGAAATGATGAGATGGGACAATGAAATGATGAGACAATGAGACCATATGGTGGGATGAGACATGGAGAGAAGACAGGAAGATGATTCATGATCTCGTCTCTTAAGCTAATCTCATCCTCCCATCTCATTATCTCATATAAGTGTCTCATTTTGTTTTGTCTCATCGTCGCATCTCATCTCATCATTTTTTCTCATTGTCCCGGATCGTCTCATCATCCCATTTCATCACCCCATCTTGTCGTCCTTTCTCATCGTACATCTCATCATTCCATCTAATCATCTCATCTCTTCAACTCATCTTGTCATCTCATCTCATCTTCGCATAATCCATCTTGTCTCATCATCTCACCTTATCTCATTGTCCACTCTCATCATCTCATCATGTCTCTTCTCATCTCATCATCCCATCTTGTCTTCTCCTCTCTGCTCCATGTCTCATCACACCATCATGTCTCATTGTCTCATCATTTCATCATCCCTTCTGGTCATCCCATCTCGTCAACCCAGTCTCATCATCCATCTCGTCATTCTGTCTCATCATCTCATGTCATCATCTCAACTTGTAGTTTCGTCTTATCATCTCATCTCATTTTCTCATCATCTCATCTCGTCTCATCATTTCACTTCATCTCTTCATGTCCTCTCATCATCCCATCTCGTCATCTCGTCTTATCCCATCATCCCATCTCATTTTCCAGTCTCATCTCCATGTCTCATCCCACTGTCTTATCTCATTGTCTCATCATTACAAATTCCCATCTCGTCATCTCATCTCATTGTCCTGTTTCATCATTTCCTCTCATCATCTCATCTTCTCTTGTCTCATCATCTCATCTCATCTCATCATTCTGTCTTGTTGTCCTGTGTTATCTCGTTATTCCATCCCATCATCCCATCTCATCATCCCATCTCATAGTCTGTCTCGTCCTCTGTCTCATCATGTCATGTCATCAACTCATATCATAGTCTCGTCTGTCATTTCATTTCATTGTCTTGTCCTCTCATCTCGTCTCATCCTCTTGCTTCATCACATCGTCTCCCCTTATCATCCCATCCAGTCATCTCATCTCATCTCATTATTCCATCTCATCTTCCCAACACATCTCCATGTCTAATCCCACCATCTTGTCACATTGTCTCATCATTTCATCATCATATCTCTTCATCTTGTTTCATCTCATTGCCTGTCTCATCTTCCCATTACATCTCCATGTCTCATCCCACCATCTTGTCTCATTGTTTCATGATTTCATCATCCCATCTCATCTCATCTCATCATTCTTTCTCATTGTCCCATCCCATCTCATCATCCCATCTCATCGTCCATTTTGTCATCCCATCTCATCATCTCATGTCATCGTCTCATCTCATTAGTCATCTCATCATCTCATTGTC
Organism: Tamandua tetradactyla; assembly: GCF_023851605.1. Classification (NCBI taxonomy): domain Eukaryota; kingdom Metazoa; phylum Chordata; class Mammalia; order Pilosa; family Myrmecophagidae; genus Tamandua; species Tamandua tetradactyla. Next base: position 6,181,610 of record NC_135354.1, read on the forward strand.
TCATCATCTCATCTCGTCTCATCATCTCACTTCATCTCGTCCTCTCCTCTCTTCTTTCAATCTCATTGTCTCATGTCAACTCCTCATCCCCTCTTGTCATCCCATCTTGTCTATATGTCTCATCCCACAATCTGTCTCATCATCTCCTCTTGTCATCTCTCTCAGGGTCTCATCTTTTCATCATTGTGTTTTGTCATCCCATCTTGTCATCTCATTTAATTTCATCATCCTGTCTCATCATCTCATCACAACATCTCATCCTGTCTCATCTCATCATCTCATCTCATCTCGTCATTCTGTCTCATTTTACCATCTCATTGCATCATCCCTTCTGATCATCCCATCTCATTGTCCCATCTCATTGTATGTCTCCTCATCCTGTCTCATCATCTCAGGTTATCATTTCATCTCTCATCACATCTCATCTTGTCTCATGGTCCTATCTCATCTCATCATCCCATCACATTGTTCCAACTCCTCATCTCGTTCCTTGTCATCTTCCCATCTTTTTTTTCTCATCTCATCTCCTTGTCTCGTCATCTTGGCTCATCTCCTCATCTCATCTCCTCATCTCATCTCACTGTCCCGTTGTCCCATCTTGTCATCCTGTCTCATAATCTCATTGTCCCATCTCATCGTTCCATCTCTTTGTCCCATCTCATCGACCCATCTCATCTCATCATCCCGTCTCCTCATTCTTCTCATCATCCCATTTTGTCACCCCATCTCATCGACTCATCTCATCCCATCTCATTTTCTCACCTCATCTAGTTGTCCCATCTCATCCTCCTGTCTTGTCAGATCATCCAGTTTCATTGTCTGATCCCATCATTTCATCTCATCATCTTGTCATTTCATCTTGTCCTCTCATCTCAGCTCATCATCTAGTCTTGTCATCTCATCCTCCCATCATTTCATCTTGCTATCTCATCTCATCTCATCATCCTGTCTCATAATCTTGCTATCTCTTCTTGTCATTTCATATTGTTATTCCATCACATCTCGACATCCCATCTCATCATTCCTTCTTGTTGTCCAGTCTCATCACATCATCCCATCTCATTATCCAGTCTCAGTTCATAGTCCCAACCCATCATCTCATCTCGTCATTTCATCTCTTCATCTCATCTCATCTTTTCATCTGGTATGATGAAACATTTCATCATCCCATCTCATCATCCCATGTCATGTTGTTATCCCCTCTCATTGTCCATCTTGTCACCCTGTCTGATCACCTCATGTCATCATCTCATCTCATCATCTCGTTGCATCATCTCATCTCATCATCTCGTTGCATCATCTCATCTCATCTTATTGTCATCTCATGTCATCTCATCATCTTGCTTCATCTCGTCATCTCCTCTCATCATTGCATCTCATTTTCTCATCTCTTCGTCATCCCATTGTGCCTTCCTGTCTCGTCTGCATGTCGCATCCCACCGTCTTGTCTCATTGTCTCATTTCATCATCCCATCTCATCACCTCATCTCATTGTCCCGTTTATCATCCCATCTCATCATCTAATCTTATCTCATCTCATCATTTTGTCTCATCTTGTCATTCTGTCCATTGTCCTGTCTCATCTCGTCATCCTGTCTCTTCATCCCATCTCGTCATCTCATCTCATCTCATCATCCCATACCAACATCCCCTCTCATCTGTATGTCTCATCCCACTGTCTTGTCTCATTGTCTCTTCATTTCATTGTCCCATTTTGTCATCTCATCTGTTCTCATTATCTCCTCTCATCCTCTCATCTTGTCTTGTCTCATCGTCTAATCTCATCTCAGCATTCTTGCTCCTCCCATCTTGTCTCATCATCCTGTCTCATCATCCCATCTCATCATCCCGTCTCACTGTCTTTCTCATCATCCTTTCCCATCATCCCATGTCGTCATCTTGTCTTGTCATCTCATTTTATCATCTCATCATCTCATCTCGTCTCATCAGCTGGTTTCATCTCATCGTTTCGTCTCATCTCATCATCCCATTTCATCTCCATGTCTCATCGCACCATGTTGTCTCATTGTCTCATGATTCCGTCGTCTCATCTCGTCATCTCTTCTCCTTGTCCCATCTCATTGACTGATCTCATCATCTCTTTTCTCTTGTCATCATCTCATCTCTTCTCATCATTCCGTCTCTTTGTCAAATCTCATCTCTTCCCCACGTCTCATCATCCCATCTTGTCATCCCATCTCATGGTCCGTCTCATCATCCCGTCCCATCATCTCATGTCATTGTCTCAACTTGTTGTCCCATCTTATCATCTCATTTCCTCATCTTGTCATTTCATCTCATCTTATCATCTCGCTTTATCTCGTCATCTCAACTCATCATCCCATCTCAGCATCTCGTCTCATCTCGACATGCCATCTCATCTTTCCATCTCTTCTCCATGTCTCATCCCAAAATCTTGTCGCATTTTTTTCACCATTTCATCATCCCATCTCATCATCATATCTCATCATCCTCTCTCATCATCTCATCTCATCCTCTCAACTTGTCTGTCTCGTTGTTTCATCTCATCTCATCATTCTATCTCATTGTCCCATCTCGTCTCGTCATCCTGTCTCATCATCCCATCTCGTCATTCCATCTCATTATTCATCTTGTCATCCCATCTCATCATCCCTGGTCATCATCCCTTATCATCATCTTGTCTCCTCATCTAATCTCATCATCTCATCATCTCATCACCGCATCTCATCTCATCATCTTGCTTCATCTCATGATCTCCTCTCATCATCCCATCTCTTTGTCTCATCTCATCTCTTTGTTCCTTCTCATCTTCCCATCTCGTCTCCATTTCTAATCCCACCATCTTGTTCATTGTCTCATCATTTCATCTTCCTATCTCATCATCTCATCTCATTGTCCCTTCTCATTGTCTCATCTCATCATCTCATCTTGTTTTGTCTCATTGTCTCATCTCATCTCATCATTCTGTCTCATATTCCAGTCTCTTCTCATCATCCCGTCTCATCATCTGTCTCGTCATCCCATGCCGGGATAGCTTCAGCCGGGCTGCTTCGCGGCCAGAACCCTGGGTGAGAGGGGCGAGCTCGCTGGGTGTAAACCTGAGGTAAGCGGAACCTAGCCATCTCAGCTAGGGGACTGAAGGACTTGAGCCAAAGTCCAATTAATCAGCACAAAGCTTCTTTATTTTTACATGGTATAAGCTATAAGTACTGAGGGGGCTCAAGTGCACAAAAGACCCCGAGGCTTCAGGGAGCTCAGGTTATATACAGTTGCACAGGGGGAGGAGTAGGGGAGAGGGTAGGGGGTTTGGAGAGCCAATTACACAAGCTAAAAGGTAGTTGCTAGGCAAGGGCGGCAGAAGATAGCTAGAGGCAAGGACAGAATAACAGGAAGGCTTGTGGTTTTGAGATAAGCTACTGAGATGGGAGGTTTACGATGAGAGGGGGAAGGGAGAACAGTGAGTTAGGCTACAGACATGAGAGGCAGGGAGAGAAGGTAGAAAGGATTAACAATTTTTAAGTATGACTAGGCTCCAATCCTAGAGAAATATGCCACAATTCCTCTCCTTTTTCTTTCAAAGGCTCACCTGCATGACAGGTGGTGGGCATTAACCTTTGCTGGGAGGGGTAGGGATGAGATTCCCCTTGTGCATGGGGCTCAGAGTTCCAGGGGAAGGGTATGTGCTGAGCCGACCCTTATGCAAATCTCATGTGCCCCAGAAGAGACAGAGGAGGCCTGTTTGCACGGCCCGTCTCCTGCGATCACTTTGTGTCGCACCCAGTGGTGCCCATCTGGTAGCCAGCCGGCCCCAGATGCACGTACTCTGACTACGTGCAGCCCCCGTAGGGGAATGGAGGGAGTATGGAAGTGGCAGAGGCACACGGTAGGCATGGCCAGAGCGGCAGCAGCGTGGTGCAGGCTCCATGAGAGGACCAGTCTCGGGAACTGCACTGAGACCTCAGGGTGGTCAGTCCTGAGGGTGAGTTGACTTAGCCAGCCAAACTTGCACCTGCCGATGGTTATTTGTACCGGCAAAGGGATTTAGGAGCTTAAGAATATCTAGGGCTAGGAGTTGAGTTTGTTGTTTATGGTGAGGTATTTTTGAGAAAAGGCACTAGAATAGGAAGAAGATGCAGATGAGGATTATTAGCATAATGCTGTAGAAGATGAGATTAGAGGGTTGGCAGAAGGAGGAAACTTGTGGAGGAGGTCTGTAAGGATAGAGCTAGAGAGTTTGGGTACAGACAAGCTTTTTATGTTTAGAAGTTGCGTTAGTAGGTCGTACGCCTAGTTCCAGAGGGATTTATTATAGGCAGAGAATGTCCACTCACGCAGGGTGAGACGGGGCCGGGAGGTATTGACAAGGACAGGTGTGATACAGAGGCGGGAGAAGGGGTAACGTCCATCACAAGTAGAGGCGGCTGCTTCATACAGTGCTTTGACATATAAAGCTAGTAAGTCTATTTATTGCCGCAGGGCAGATATGGCTTGGGGAGTAAGGGTGTTGAGTCCGGTCTGCACGGCACTTCAGCGGTGGTAGATGTTTGGGTGAGGGTGACGGCTGCGGTGATGGCTGCTGCTACAGAGGCGATGATGGCTGCAGAGATGGCGGCGGTGATTCTGAAGTCTCGCTTCGCGTGTGGGCTGAGCTGAGTGACGGAGCTGTCCATGGGCAGTGCAGGAGCGACCCACGTGGTTGCATTGAGCGGGATCTACAGGAGTCTAGGTTGAAGTATTATGAAAACTACTGAGAAAGAGGTATCAAGGTAGTTAAGTAGGTGACATGTGTTAGGGTGACTATAGTTTGAGCAGGTAAAGAAATAGAATGGAGGACTTAAAAAGACCGTGGAAGTGAGGTTTTCACCACCTAAAACATTAAACGCATAGTAGTCCGGACCGGTAACCCTGTTACCCTCAGTTGGGGGCTGCTGGGTGCTGTTGAAAGTGACCAGGCGTCATTGGGATTCGGTTGCTCCGAGGAAGGGGCGTAGGTCTAGGCAGCTGAGGTTTCCACAGAGAGAGAGGTGGGTGAAACTGCTGGTACCATTAAGAAAAGGGGGGGTTATAGGGAACGAAGAAGTTATATTTGGAGGAGTTGTGAGTTCGAGGGGGAGAATGACATGGAAGCCACGGGATTTCTGTAAAGGAAGTTGAGGGTGTAAAGCTGCCAGGTGAGGAGAGGGGAACTGGGGGCCTCACCGGCGGGTGCGGGCGAGTTCGGTTATATCCAGGTGCAGTTTCTCTAGTTGGCTAAGGTTCTGTGAAAAGGAGAGCTTTTGACTTGTTCTCGCGGAGTATACCGGCGCTTATGGTTCAGGAGTAGATAAGGTGGATGCAATTAGGCTATTGAGGAGAACACGGGAGCCCGTTTTCTGCTTGCCCTGAAAGATTAGCTAATATGAGGTTTAGTAGTTTGTTGTTTGGCTGGGAGACTTCGGGGATGGCTTGCATTGACGAATTCTGTAAAAAGGTAAGGTTAATCGTTAGGGCTTCAGGAGGGGGGAGAAATTGGGGAATGATGATAGGTTGAGAGACACACTAGTGGGGAGGACATTGGGATCACACGGGAGATCTAGTAAGCAATTATTAACAAAAGGTTGTGGGAATGTGGGGGAATCGGGGGTGAGGAACAGTAATGCTGGGGGATATTGGATTGCGGCCTATACTTCGCTTTCAGGAGGTTTTGCAGAAGTGGCTGTGGAGAAAATTAGAAGTGTTACAGGGAGGAGTCGCCAGGTGAAAATTCCGGAGGGGTGTGATAGAAAAACATTTTTACTGAAAATAATAAGCAGGTTAGCACCTAGAGGAAGAAAATGAGCAGGTTAAAACACGATGATGCACAGGAAAATTATGACAAGTAGGATTCTTTTGAAGAGGCTCCAATCCTTTGGAGCAATTGTTGCTGGGTAGCGTAGGGACCGGTAAGCCCATCCTCTTTGCCTGCTTTGCGCAGTTGTTTTATATCTTCCTCACTGTGGGGAACTCACGGGAATGGGCATTGCGGGGATGGGGTGAGATCAATGGGGAAGAGTGCTGCCTGTGTCGGCGGCAGCGGCCAGACCGAGGGCTAGAGCTGCCCTGGACCCGAGGGGGGGTTGCCGCCTGTGGGATTGTAACAGGGCGGCCGGGGTGAACGAGATGGCGATAGTTTTGTGCACGGCCCTGTGTAAGGTGGTGGCAGGGGTGCGTAAAACTGCGGCTGTGCTTTCGGGAAGAAGGGGTTGGTGTTGCTAAGGGAAGGATGATAGGCAGCCGGGGGAGGACCGGAGGGTAGGGAGGAGGGGACAGGACGTCCCGCCTCCACTTCCTCCGGGAGGGCGGGATAAAGGCTATGGCCCTTTTCCGGTTTGGATGATGGGGAAGAAGGCGGAAGGGTGGAGTTAGTTTTTCCTCCCTGAGGCTCTCTGCCATAATCCTGTAGGGGCGGGTGCCTTTCGAGGCATTCCTCAAGCTGTTCGAGGAGGGACTCAGCGTCGGAGTTGGGCTCCGACTTAGAGCCGGACTGCGTCTCTGCAGCGGCTGCTGTAGTGATGCTTTTAGTTGGTTTCGGCCGGCCATCAGTGGGGGGCAAGAAGCCTTGAAGGCAAGAGCGGATGGTGATGAGTGTGGGGAGAAGCCCCAGAGGAAAACGCTTGCCTTCATGCTCCACTTCGTCTGTGACCCTGGCAATGAGTTGATTGTAGGTAGCTGGAGTCCAAAGCGGGCTCATTAGCAGCCAGGGGTTAAACGGCAGCAGGAGGTCCCCATAAACTTGCAGCTGCCGGGCTGAAACCTTACACCTATGGGTATTTAGCAGAGCGGCCAGCGCTCTCACTTGGGGGACCTGGCTGTTAGAAAGAGATGAACCCATTTTGAATTTAGGAGGACTACTCTGCGTGAATAAGAATGAATCCTAGGACGGCGTTTATTTTGCGAGAGAGTCTGGGGGCTTACCTTGGTTCGGAGAGGTCCTAGGAGGGTCTCCAGGGGTCTGCCGGGGGCTGGTTGAAGAGGGTCCCTGTTCGGGCGCCAATCCCATCTCATCATCTCATGTCATCATCTCATGTCATCATCTCGTCTTCTCATCTCATCTCTTCATCTCATCATATCATCTCAGCTCATTGACTCGCTTCATCTCGTTGTCACCTCTCATCATTCCATCTCATCATCTCTTTTCATCTCATCTACCCGCCTTGTCTTCCCGTCTTCTCCATGACTCATTCCACTGACTTGACTCATTGTCTCGTCATTTCATCATCCCATTTTGTCATCTCATCTCATCATCCTGTCACATCATCTCATCTCATCCTCTCATCTTGTCTCATTTCGTCGTCCCATCCAATCTAGTCATTGTGTCTTTAGGTCCCGTCTATTCTCATCATCCCATCTCATCCTCAATCTTGTCATCCTGTCTCATCATCTCATATCAGTGTCTCATTTTGTCTTCTTGTTTCATCATCTCATCTCATCGTTCCTTCTCATCGTCTCACCTCATCATCTCATCATGTCTCGTCTTGTCGTTTCACCTCGTCCTCTCATTCTATCTCATTGTCCTGTCCCATCTCGTCACCCCATCTTATCATCCCATCTCGTCATGCTGTCTCATCGTCTGTCTCTTCATCCTATCTCATCATCACATGTTATCTCACCTTGTCATCTCATCTCTTCATCTCATCTCATCGTCTTGCCTTCTCATCTTGTCTCATCATCTCACTTGAACTCATTGTTTCCTCCCATCATCACATCTCGTCATCTCATCTCATCTCTTTGTCCCATCCCATCTTCCCATCTCATCTCCATGTCTCATCCCATCATCTTTCTCATTGTCTCATCATTTTATCATCCCATCTCATCATCTCGTCTCATCATCCCCTTTCTTTGTGTCATCTGATCGTCTCATCTTGATTCATCTCATCATCTGATCTCATTTCATCATTCCATCTTTTTGTCCCATTCCTTCTCGTCATCCCGTTTCATCCTCCTATCTCATCATTCCATCTCATCATAGATCTCATCATCCTGTCTCATCATCTCATGTCTTCACCTCATCTGATAGTCTTGTCTCATCATCTCATCATCTCATCTCATTGTCTCGCTTCATCTTGTTGTCTTGTCTCATCATCCCATCTCATTGTCTCATCTCATCTCGTCATCCCATCTCATCTTCCTATCTAGTCTCCATGTCTCATCCCACCATCTTGTCAAATTGTCTCATCATTTCCTTGTCCCATCTTGTCATCTCACCTCATCATCCCATCTCATCAGCTCATCTCCTTACCTAATCTTGTCTCGTCTTGTTGTCTCATCTCATCTCATCATTCTGTCTGGTTGTCCCTTCTCATCTCATCATCCCGTCTCATCATCCCAGCTTGTCATCCAGTCTCATCAGCATCTCGTCATCCCGTTTCATCATCTCATGTCATTGTCTCATCTCATCATCTCATCTCATTGTATCATCATCCCATCCCGGCATCCTGTCTCATTGTCTACCTCATTATCCTGTCTCATCATGCCATCTCTTAGTCTCGTCTCATCATATTCTCTCATGATCTTATCATCTCATCTCATCGTGTCACTTCATCTCGATGGCCCCTCTCATCATCCCATCTCGTTGTATCATCTCATCTCATTGTCCCATCACATCATCCAGTTTCATCGTCCTTCTCGGCATCCCGTTAAATCATCTCATGTTGTTGGCTCATCTCATTGTCTCATCTCATCATCTCATCTCATCTTCTTGTCATCTCATCTCGTCTCATAATCTCACTTCATCTGGTCATCTACTCTCATCATCCCATCTCGTCATCTCATCTCATCTCATCGTCACATCTTGTCTGCAATACTTGTCTCAATGTTTCATCCCCCATCTTGTCTCATTGTCTCATCATTTCATTGTCCCAACCTCTCATCTCATCTCATCGTCCCATTTCTTCCTCTCTTCTCCTCATCTCATCTTGTCTCATCTCGTTGTCTCATCTCATCTTGTCATTTTGTCTCATTGTCCCTTCTTGTCTCGTCATCCCATCCCGTCACCCAGTCTCATCATCTGTCTCATCATCCTGTTTCTTCATCTCATGTCATCATCTCATCTTGTCGTCTCATCTTGTCATCTCATTTCATTGTCCCATCATCCCTTCTCATCATCTCACCTCATCTCATCGTCTCCTCTCATGATCCCATCTCATCCTCTCTTCTCATCTTGTCATCCCTTCTCATCTTCCTGTCTTGTTTCCATGTGTCATCCAACCATCTTTTATCATTGTCTCGTCATTTCTTCTTCCCATGTCATAATCTCATCTGCTCGTCGTCTCATCCTCTCAACTCATCAGCTCATCTTCTCTCGTCTTGTCATCTCATCTCATCTCCACCTTCTCTCTCGTCATCCCATCTTATCTCTTCATCCCATCTCATCATCTGTCTCATCATCCCATCTCATCTCATGTTTTCATCTCATCTTGTCATCTCGTCTCGTCATCTCATCTCATCTCGACCTTCTGTCTCGTCCTTCCATCTCATCTCTTCATCCCATCTCATCATCTCTCTTGTCATCCCGTCTCATGATCTCATGTTGTCATCTCATCTCCTTGTCTCATCTTGTCATCTCATCTCATCATCTCTCCATCTCATTGCAACTCATCATCTTGCTTCATCTCTTCGTCTCCTCTCATCATCACATCTCAGCATCAGGTCTCATCTCTACATACCATCTCGTCTTCACATCTCATCTCCATGACCCATCCTACTGCCTTGTGTCATTGTCTTATCATTTCATTGTCCCATCTTGTCATCTCATCTCATTGTCCCATCTCATTGTCTCATCTCATCTTCTCAACTAGTTTCATCTCAATGTCTCATCTCATCATATCATTCTGTTTCATGGTCTCATCTTGTCTCATCATCCCATCTCATCATCCCATCTAGTCACCCTGTCTCATCGTCCATCTAGTCTTCACATCTCATCATCTCATGTCTTCGTCTCATCTCATTGTCTCATCTCGTCATCTCATCTCATTGTCTCATTATCTCATCTTGTCTCATCGTCTTGCTTCATCTCGTCATCTCCTCTCATCATCCCATCTCGTCGTCCCATCTCATTTGGCTCTCTCAGCTCCATTACCCATCCCCCCATGTTTTTCATTGTCCCATCTCATCATCTCATCTCATCGTCCCATCTCATCATCTCATCTCATCATCTCATCTTGTCTCATCTAGTCATCTTATCTCAACTCGTCATTCTGTCTCATTGTCCTGTCATGTCTCATCATCCCATCTCATCATCCCATCTCGTCATCCTGTCTCATCTTCCGTCTCGTCATCCCAACTCATCATTTCATGTCATTGTCTCATCCTGTCATCTCATCTCATCTCATCTCATCGCCTCACCATATCATCTCACTCATCATCTCGCTTTTCTCATCATCTTCTCTCATCATCCCATCTCATCGTCTCGTCTCACCTCCTCATTCCGTCTCGGCTTCCCATCTTGTCTCCATGTCTCAAACCACTGTCTTGTCTCATTGTCTTGTCATTTCATCATCGTACCTTGTCATCTCATCTCATCATCCCCTCTCTTTCTGTCATCTCATCATCTCATCTTGTCTCATCTCATCGTCTCATCTCATCTCGTCTTTCTGTCTCATTGTCCCATTTCTTCTCATCATCCAGTCTCATCATTTTATGACATTGTATCACCTCTACATCTCACCTCGTCATCTTATCTCATTGTCTCGTCATCTCTTCTCCTTTCATCATCTTGCCTCATCTTGTCGTCTCCTCTCATCATCCCATCTCGTCTTTCCGTCTCGTCTCCATGCCTCTACTTACCATCTTGTCTCATTTTCTCATGATTTCATCATCCCATCTCATCATCTTATCTCATCGTCCCTTCTCATCATCTCATCACATCATCTCATCTTCTTTTGTCTCATTGTCTCATCTCATCTCATCATTGTCTCATTGTCCCATGTTGTTTCATCATCCTTTCTCATCATCCCATCTCGTCATCCTTTCTCATTGTCCATCTCGTCATCACATCTCAGCATTTCACATTGTCACCTCATCTCGTAGTCTCATCTCATCATCATGTCTCATCATCTCATCTCATTATCCCTACTCATCGTTTTGCTTCATCTTGTCATCTCCTCTCATCATTACATCTCATTGTCTCTTCTCATCTCGTCATCCCATCTCATCTTCCCATCTCATATACATGTCTCATCCCACTGTCTTTTCTCATGGTCACATCAGTTCATTATCGCATGTCATCATTTCATCTCATCATCCCCTCTTTTGAGTTATATCATTGTTTCATCTTTTCTCATCTCATCGTCTCAACTCAACTCATCTTTCTGTCTTGTCCCATTTTTTCTCAAAATCCCGTCTCATCATCTCATCTCATGTCGTCATCTTATCTTTTTGTCTTGTCTCGTCATCTCATCTCATTGTCTCATCTCATCATCTCATCCCCTCCTCTTGTGATCTCATATCATCTCATCATCTTTCTTCATCTCCGGTCATCTCCTCTCATCATCCAACCTCGCCATCTCCTCTCATCTTGTCATCCTGTCTCATCTTCCCGTCTTCTCTCCGTGCCTCATCCTACTGTCTTGTCTCATGTCTTGTCATTTCATTATTCCATCTCATCATCTCATCTCATCATCCCATCTCATCGTCTCATCTCATCCTCGCATCTTGTCTTATCTCATCATCTCATCCCATCTCATCATCCTGTCTCATCATCCTGTCTCATTGTCCATCTCTCTATCCTGTCTCATCATCTCACGTTGTTACTGCATCTCAAAGTCTCATCTCATGATCTCCTCTCATTTTCTTGTCATCTCATCTTGTCTCATCGCCTCGCTCCATTTTATCATCTCCTCTCATCATCTCATCCCATTGTCTCGTTTCATCTCGTTGTCCCATCTCATCTGCCTTTCTCTTCTCAATGTCTCCCCCATCTTGTCTCATTGTCTCATTTCATCATCCCATCTCATCATCTCAACTCATTGTCCCATCTCATGTCTCATTTCATTGTCTCATCTCATCCCGTCTTCTCCTTTCATCTCCTAATTCTGTCTCATTGTCCCGTTTCATCTCGTCATCCTGTCTCATCATCCCATCTCATCATCCTGTCTCATTGTACGTCTTGTCATTCCATCACATCATCTCATGTAATCATCTCATCTTGTTGTCTTATCTCATCATCTCATCTTATTGTCCCATCGACTCATCTCATCGGCTCATCTTGTCTCATCTTGTCGTCTCATCTCATCTCGTCATTCTGTCTCATTGACTCATCTCGTCTCATCATCCCAACTCATCATCCCATCCCCCCATCCCATCTCATCATCTGCCTCATCATCATGTCTTATCATTTTATGTCATCCTTTCATCTTGTTGTCTTGTCTCGTCATCTCCTCTCATCATACCATCTCATCATCTCGACTCATCTCGTCATCCCATCTCTTCATCTCCTCTCATCATCCTATCTCATTGTCACATCTCATCATCTCATCTTGTCTAATGTCATCATCTCATCTCATCTCGTCATTCTGTCTCATTGTGCCATCTCATCTCGTCATCCTGTCTCATCATCCATCTCTACATCCCATCTGATCATCTCATGTCATCGTCTCACCTTGTAGTCCAGTCTTGTCAACTGATCTCATTGTCTCATCATTCTCATCTTGTCTCATCATCTTGCTGCATCTCGTCATCTTATCTCATCATCCCATCTCCTTGTCCTGTCTCATCACATGATCCCATCTCATCTTCCTGTCTCCTCTCCAAGACTCATCCCACCATCTTGTCTCATTGTCTCATCATTTCATTGTCACATCAGTCTTCTCATCTCATCTCATCGTCTCATCATCTCATCTCCTCTCATTATCTTGCTTCTTCTTGTCTCCTCTCATCTTCCCATCACATCGTCTCAATTCAACTCGTCTCCTCTCATCATCCCATCACATCGTCTTATCTCATCTCATCATCATGTCTCATCTTCCCATCTTATCTCCATGTCTCATCCTGCCATGTTGTCTCATTGTCTCATCATTTCATTGTCACATATCATCATCTCATCTCATCGTCCCTTCCCATCATCTCATCTCATCATCACATCTTGACTGATATCAACATCCCATCTCATCTCATCATTCTGTCTTGTTGTCCCGTCACATCAAGTCATCCCATTTCATCATCCCATCTTGTCATCCCATCTCAGCATCCATCTCGTCATCCTGTCTAATCAGCTCATCTCATCGTCTCATCTCGTCATCTCATCCCATCATCACATTTCTTCATCTCGTCATGTCATCTTGTCTCATCATCTTGATTCATCTTATCATCTCTTGTCATCATCGCATCTCAATGTCTCTTCTTAGCTCATTGACCCATCTCTTCTTCCCATTTCATCTCCATGTGTCATCCCACTGTCTTGTCTCAGTGTCTCGTCATTTCATCCTCTCATCTGTCCTCTGATCTCATCTCACCATCTCATCATCTCATCATCTCATCTCATCATCTCAGCTTGTCTTCTCTAGTCATATCATCTCATCACATCTTTTTATCTCATTGTCTCATCTCTAGTCATCATCCTATCTCATTATCCCATCTTGTCATCTCGTTTCATCATCTGTCTTGTCATCCTATCTCATCATCTCATGTAATCGATTCATCTCGTCATCTCATCTTGTCATCTCAGCGCATCATTTCGTCATCTCATATCATCTCATCATCTCGCTTCATCTCATTGTCTCCTCTCATAACCCCATCTTGTCATCCCTTCTCATCTTCCCATTTCATCTTCATGTCTCATCCCACCGTCCTGACTCATTTTCTCATCATTTCATCATCCCTTTGTGTCATCTCATCTCATCGTCCCATCCCATCGTCATCTCATCTTGTTTCGTCTCATCATCTTATCTCATCTCATCATTATGTCTCATTGTCCTGTCTCATCCCATCATCCCGTTTCATCATCCCATTTTGTCTCCCATCTCATTGTCTGTGTCATCATTCTGTTTCAACATCTCATGTCATCGTCTCCTCTCATCAACCCATCTCATCCTCTCGTCTCATCTCATCATCCCGTCTCATCTCCATGACTCATCCCAACGTCTTGTTTCATTATCTCATCATTTTGTCATCCCATTCGCCATCTTACCACATCATCCCATCTCATCATCTCATCTCATTGTCTCATCTTGTCTCATCTCGTCATCTCATCTCATCTCGTCATTCTGTCTCATTATCCCATCTCATCTCATTATCCCATCACATCATCCCATCTCATCATCCTGTCTCTTTGTCCATCTCATCATCCCATTTCGTCTTCTCTAGTCATCGTCTAATCACATCATCTCCTCTCATCACCCCATCTCATTGTCTTGTCTCATCTCATGTCCCATCTCATCTTCCCGTTTCATCTCCTTGTCTAATCTCACCATCTTGTCTCATTGTCTCATCATTTCATCATCCCATCTCGTCATCTCATCACTCCATCTTATTGTCTCATCTCATCATCTCATCTTGTCTCATCTCATCGTCTCATCTCTCCTGTTAATTATGCATCATTATCCCATCTCATCTCATCATCCCATCTCATCACCCATCTCATCATCCGATCTCATCATCTCATTTGGTCGTCTCATCTCGTCATCTCGTCTCATCAACTCCTCTCATCATTTCATCATCTAATCACATCACATCGTCTAGCTTCATCATGTCTTCTCCTCTCATCATCCCATCTCATCACTTCTCATCTCACCCTTCCATCTTATCTTCCAATCTCCTCTCAATAGCTCTTCCCACTGTCTTGTCTCATTATCTCATTTCTTTTCCCCATCTCATCGTCTCAAATCATCGTACAGTTTCAGTCATCTCATCTCATCATCTCATCTCTCTCGTCTTATCATCTCATTTCCTCTCATCATCTCCTCTCATCATCCCATCTCATCATCCCATCTTGTCTTATGTCTCATCCCATCTCACATTCTCATCTCATCATATCATCTTGTCTCGTCTCATCATCTCATCTCATCTCATCATTCTGTTTCATTGTCCCATCTTGTATCATCATCCCATCTCACCATCTCATGTCATCATCTCATCTTTTCATCTCGTCTCATCATCTCATCTCATGGTCTTGTCATCTCATCTCATCTCATCATCTTGCTTCATCTCGTCATCTCCTCTCATCTTCCCATCTCGCCATCTCATCTCATCTCATCATCCCGTCTAGACTTTTTGCCTTATCTCCATGTCTCATCCACCATCTTGTCTCATTTTCTCATCATTTCATCGCCTCGTCTCATCATCTCATCTCATCATCCCGTCTCATCATCCCATTTGTCATCCTATCTCATCATCAGTTTCGTCATCCCGTCCCAACATCTCATGTCATCATCTCATCTTGTCATCTCATCTCATCATCTCATCTCATCGTCTTGTCATCTCACATATCTTCCTCTCACTTCATCTCATCATCTTCTCTGATGATTCAATCTCGTCAGCTCACCTCATCTCATCATCCCATCCCATTTTCCTGTCTGATCTACTTGTCTCATCCCACAGCCTTGTCTCATTGCCTCGTCATTTCATGGTCCCACCTGGTCATGTCATCTCATTGTCCCATCTCATCTTTTCATGTTTTCCTCTCATCTTGTCTCGTCTCATCTTCTCATCTCATCTTGCCATTCTGTCTCATTTCCCGGCTTGTCTTGCTATCCCATCTCATTATCCATCTGGTTTTCCTTTCTCATTGTTGGTCTGGTCATCCCATCTCATCATCTCATGTCATTGTCTCATCTTGTCATCTCATTTCATCATCTCATCATCTCATCTTGTCTCATCATCTCGCTTCATCTCGTCACCTCCTCTCATCATCCCATCTTGTCATCTCTTCTCATCCTGTCATTCTATCTCGTTTTTGCATCTCGTCTCCATGTCTCCACCACTCTCCTTTTCTCAGTGTCTGGTCATATCATGGTCCTATCTCTTCATCTCATCTCATCACCAGGTTTCACCATCTCATCTTATCATCTCATCTTGTCACATCTCGTTGTCTCATCTCATCTTGTCTTTCTGTCTCATTACACCCTCTTGTCTTGTCATCCCATCTCATCATCCCTTTTCCTCTTCCCATCTCATCATCCGTCTCATCATCCCATATCATCATCTCATGTCATCGATCAATCTCGTCGTCTCCTCTCATCATCTCATCATCTCGCTTCTTCTCATTTTCTTCTCTCATCCTCCCATCTTGTCATCTCATCTCATCTCATCTTCGCATCTCATCTTCCCATATTGTCTCCATGTCTCGTCACACCATCTTCTCACATTGTCTCATCATTTCATCATACCATCTCATCATCTCATGTCATCATCTCAACTCGTCATATTGTGTTGTCATCTCATTTCATCATCTCGTCATCTCATGTCATCTCATCATCTTGATTCATCTCATCGTCTCCTCTCATCATCTCATCTAACCATCACGTCCCATCTCGTGGTTCCGTCTCGTCTTCCGGTCTCATCTCCATGAATCATCCCACTGTCTTGTCTTATTGTCTAGTCATTTCAACATCGCATCTCGTCATCTCATCTCATTGTCCCATCCCATCATCTCATCTCATTGTCCATCTAGACGTGTCTAATCGTCACATCTCATATCGTCATTCTGTCTCATTGTCCTGTCTCATCTCATCATCCTCTCTCATCATCCCATCTTGTCATCCTGTCTCATCACCTTCTCGTCATTCCGTCTCATCAGCTCATGTCATCTTCTCATCTCATTGTCTATTCTCATGATCGCATGTCATCATCTCATCATCTCATCATGCCTCATCATCTCACTTCATCTCCTCCTTTCCTCTCATCATCCAATCTCATCATCTCTTGTCATCTCTTGGTCCTGTCTCATCTTCCCATCTCATATCCATGTCTCATCCCACCGTCTAGTTTCATTGTCTCATTATATCATTTTCCCCTCTCATCATCTCATCTCACTATCCCATCTTATCTTCTTATCTCATCGTCTCATCTTTTCTCATCTCGTCTTCTCATCTCATCTTGTCATTCTATCTCATTGTCCTGTCTCATCTCATCATCCCTTCACATTATCCCACCTCATCATCCCATCTCAACAGTTCATGTCATCATCTCATCTTGTCATCCTGTCTCATCATCTCATCTCATTGTCTTGTCATCTCATATCTTCTCTTCCTCTCATTTCATCTCATCTTCTCTGATCATTCAATCTCATCATCTCATCTCATCTCATCTCGTCGTCCCATCTCATCTTCCCGTCTCACCTCCTTTTCTTATCCCACAGCCTTGTCTCATTGCATCATCATTTCATGGTCCCACCTGGTCATGTCATCTCATTGTGCCATCTCAGCTTTTCATCTGTTCTTCTCATCTTGTTTCGTCTCATCTTCTCCTCTCATCTTGTCAATCTTTCTCATTTCCTGGCTTGTCTCGCCATCTGGTCTCATTATCCATCTGGTCATCCTGTCTCATTTTTGGTCTGGTTGTCCCGTCTCATCATCTCATGTTGTCATCTCATCTGGTCATCTCATCTCATCATCTCATTTCATCATCTCATCATCTCATCTCGTCTCATTGTCTCGCTTCATCTCATTATCTCCTCTCATCATCCCATCTTGTTGTCTCTTCTCATCCCATCATTCCATCTCGTCTTTACATCTCATCTCTATGTCTCAACCCTCCTCCTTGTCTCATTATCTGGTCATTTCATGGTCCTATCTCCTCATCTCATCTCATCATCGGGTCTCATCCTCTCATCTTGTATTCTCACCTTGTCTCATCTCGTTGTCTCATCTCAACTCATCTTTCTGTCTTATTTTCCCATCTCGTCTTGTCATCCCGTCTCATCATCCCATCTCCTCATCCCATCTCATCATCCATCTCATCATCCCATCTCATCATCTCATGTCATCGACCAATCTCATTGTCTCCTCTCATCATCTCATCATCTCGCTTCTTCTCATTTTCTTTTCTCATCCTCCCAACTTGTCATATCGTCTTCCCATCTCAACTTCCCATCTTGTCTCCATGTCTCATTGCACAATCTTGTCACATTGTCGCATCATTTCATTGTACCATCTCATCATCTCATCTCATTTTCTACTCTCATCATCTCATCTCATTCTCTCATCTTGTCTCATCTCGTCTTCTCATCTCATCTCATCATTCTGTCTCATTGTCCCATCTCATCTTGTCCTCCTGTCTCATCATGCCATCACATCATCCCATCTCATCATCTGTCTCATCATCCCATCTCATAATCTCATGTCATCATCTCAGCTTGTTGTCTCGTGTCGTCATCTCATTGTATCATCTCATCATCTCATGTCATCTCATCATCTCGATTCATCTCATCGTCTCCTCTCATCATCTCATCTCGCCATCTCCTCTCATCTCATGGTCCTGTCTCATCTTCCAGTCTCATCTCCATGTCTCATCCCACTGTCTTGTCTCATTGTCTAGTCATTTCAACATTGCATCTTGTCATCTCATCTCATCGTCCCATCCCATCATCTCATCTTATTGTCCATCTAGTCTCATCTCGTTGTCACATCTCATATCGTCATTCTCTCTCATTGTCCTGTCTCATCTCATCATCCTGTCTCATCATCCCATCTTGTCATCCTGTCTCATCATCTTTTGATCATCCCTTCTCATCAGCTCATGTTGTCTTCTCATCTCGTTGTCTCTTCTCATGATCTCATGTCATCATCTCATGATCTCATCATGCCTCATCATCTTGCTTCATCTCCTCCTTTCCTCTCATCTCTGATCTCATCATCTCTTGTCATCTCTTGGTCCCATCTCATCTTCCTGTCTCATATCCATGTCTCATCCCACTGTCTAGTTTCATTGTCTCATCATATCATCATCCCCTCTCTTCATCTCATCCCATTGTCCCATCTCATATTCTTATCTCTTCATCTCATCTTGTCTCATTTCATTGTCTCATCTCATCTCATCATTCTGTCTCATTGTCCCATCTCTCCTCATCATCCTATCCCATCATCCCACCTCATCATTCCGTCTCATCATCTCATGTCGTCGTTAAACACATCATATTGTCTCATCATTTCATCTCATCATCTCATCATCTCATCTCGCCTTATCATCTCACTTCATCTCACGTCTCCTCTCATCATCCCCTCTCATCATCTCACCTCATCTCGTCGTCCCATCTTGTGTTCCCATCTCATCTCCATGTCTCATCTCAACGTCTTTTCAAATTGTTGCATAATTTCCTCATCCCATCTCATCATCTCATGATGTTGTCCCATCTCATCTCATCTCATTGTCTCATCTTCTCTTGTCCTGTCATCTCATCTCATCTCCTCATTCTGTCTCAAGGTTCTGTCTTGTCTCATCATCCCACCTTGTCAACCCATCTCATTATCCATCTTTTCAACCTATCTCATCATCTCATGTCATAGTCTCATATCATCAACTCCTCTCGTCATCTCATCTCATCTTCTCATCATCTCATCTTGTCTCATCATCTCACTTCATCTCTTCGTCTCCTCTCATCATACCATCTCATCTTTTCATCTCATCACCTAATCCTGTCCATCTGCCCATCTTGCTTCCATATCTCATCCCACCATCTTGTCTCATTGTCTCGTCATTTCATCTTTCCATCTTGTCATTTCATCTCATCGTCCCATCTCATTATCTCATCTCAATTTCTCATCTTGCCTCATCACGTCATCTCATCTCATCACATCAATCTGTTTCGCTGTCCCATCCTGTCTCGTCATCCCCTTTCTTCCTCCCATCTCGTCATCCTGTCTCATCGTCCATCTCATCATCTCATCTCATCATCTTATGTCATCGTCTCATATGTCATCTCCTCTTGTCATCTCATCTCATCATCTCATCATCTCATTTTGTCTCATCGTCTCAGTTCATCTCATCCTCTCCTTTAATCATCCCATGTATCATCTCATCTCATCTCCTAGTCCCATCTCATCTTTGCATCTCGTCTCCATGTCTCATCCCCAGACTTCTCTCATTGTCCCATCATGTCATCATCCCATCTCGTTATCTCATCTCATCCTTCCGTCTCATCATCTCATCTCATCATCTCATCTCATCTCATTGGCTACTCTCCTCATCCCATCTTGTCTCGTCTCATCATGTCATCCCATCTTGTCTTCTTGCTCATTTCCTTGTCTCATCCCATCATCTTGTCTCACTGTCTCATCATTTCATTGTCCCATCTCTTCATCTCATCTCATCATTCCATCTCATTGTCTCATCTCATCATCTCATCTTTTCTTGTCTCATTGTTTCCTCGCTTCTCATCATTCTGTCTCATTGTCCTGTCTCGTCTCATCATCCTTCCTCTTCATCCCATCTCGTCATCCTGTTTCATCGTCCATCTAGTCATCCTGTCTCATCATCTCATGTTGTGGTTCATTTCATCATCTCCTATCATCATCTCAGGTCATGTCATAGTCTCACTTCAACTCATCATCTCTTCTCATCATACCAATCGTCTTCCTGTCTCATCATCCCTTTATGTCATTCCATCACATCATCTCATGTCATCATCTCTTCTCGTCCTCTCATCTTGTCCTCTCATCTCATCGTCTCATCATCTCATCTTGTCTATTCATCTCACTTCATCTCATCGTCTCCTCTCATCATCCCATCTTTTCTTGTTGTCTCATCATGTCATCCCGTCTTGTCTTGCGTTCTCATCTCCATGTCTCATCCCTCCATCTTGTTTCATATTCTCTTCAATTCATCATCCTATGTTGTCATCTCAACGCATCATCCCATCCCATTTTCTCATCTCATCATCTCATCTTGTCTCATCTCGTCTTCTCATCTGATCTCATCATTCTGTTTCATTGTACCATCTCGTCTCATCATCCCATCTCATCATCCTGCCTTCCTGTCTCATCATCCATCTCTTCATCCCGTCTCATCATCTAATGTTGTCATCTCATGTCATTTTCTTGTCTCTTCATTTCATCTCATCATCTCATCATCTCATCTCATCTCATCATCTCGCTTCATCATGTTGTCTCCACTTATCATCTCATCGTGCTGTCTTATCTCTTCTCTTTGTCCTGACTCATCTTCCTGACTCATTTCCATGTCTCCTCCCACCATCTTGTCTCATTGTCTCATCATTTCATTATACAATCTCGTCATCTCATCTCATCATCCCGTCTCATCGTCTCATCTCATCGTTTCATCTTGTCTCATTTTGTCATCTAATCTCATCTTGTCATTCTGTCTCATTGCCCCAACTCACCTCCTCATCATGTCTCATCATCTCATGTCATCATCTCATCTCATAGTCTCGTCTCATCATCTCATCTCATTGTCTAGTCATCTCATTTCATCTCATCTTCTCTCTTCATCTCGTGGTCTTCTCTCATCTTCCCATCTCATTTTCTTGCTCATCTCGTCATCCTGCCTCATCTTCCCACCTCGTCTCTATGTCTCATCCCTCTGTCTTGTCTTGTTTTCTCATCATTTCATCGTCTTATCTCATCATCTTATGTCACTGTCCCGTCCCAACATCCCATCTCATTATTTCATTGCATTGTCTCATTTTGTCTCAACTATTAGTCTCATCTTATCTCATTGTTGTCTCTCATTGTCCTGTCTCATCTCATCATTAGTCTCATCATCCCATCTCACCATCCAGTCTCATCATCCATCTTCTCCGGATTCATCATCTCATGTCATCATCTCATCTCCTCTCATCATCTCACTTCATCTTGTTGTCTCCTCTCATCATCCCATCTCATCATCTTGTCTCATCTCGTCATCTCGTCTCATCTTCCTGCCTCATCTCCATGTCTCATCCCACTGTCTTGTCTCATTGTCTCATCATTTCATTGTCCCATCTCATCATCTCATTTCATCGAACCATCTCATCGTCTCATCACATCATCTCATCTTGTCTCATCTTGTCGTGTCTCCACATCTCATCATTTTGTCAGATTATCCCATCTTGTCTCATCACCCCATCTCATCATCCCATCTCTTCATCCCATCTATCATCCCTCTTGTCATACCGTCTCATCATATCATGTCATTGTCACATCTCATCATCTCGTCTCATCATCTCATCTCATCATCTTGTCATCTCATCTCGTCTGATCATCTCTCTTCATTTTGTCATCTCCACTCATAATCCCATCTCATCATCTTGCCCAATCTCTTTGTCCCATCTCATCTCCATGTCTCATCCCACCATCTTGTCTCTTTTTCTCATGAATTCATCATCCCATCTCTTCATCTCATCTCATCATCCCATCTCATCGTCTCATTTCATCATCTCATCTTGTCTCATATTGTCATCTCATCTCCTCATCATTCATTCTCGTTGTTCCATCTTGTCTAGTCATCCCGTCTCATCATCCCACCTTGTCTTTCCATCTGATCATTCTTCTCATATTCCATCTCATAATCTCATGTTGACATCTCATCTCATCATCTCGTCTCGTCATCTCATCTCATCGTTTCATCCTCTCATCTCATGTCATCTTCTCGCTTCATCTCGTCATCTCCTCTCATCATCCCAGCTTGACATCCCGTCTCATCTCATTGTCCCAACTCTTCTTCCCATCTCGTGTCTATGTCACATCCCACCGTCTTGACTCATTGTCTCATCATTTCATTGTTCAATCTTGTCATCCCATGTCATCATCCTGTCTCATCGTCTCATCTTGTCTCATCTTGTCATCTCATCCCATCTTGTCATTCACTTTGTACTGTCTCATCTTGTCATCCAGTCTCATCTTCCCATCTTATCATCCCATCTCATTGTCCATCTCATCATCCCATCTCATCATCTCATCTCATCATCTCATCGCCTCATCTCAGCTCGTCATCTCATCTCATCATATCATCATCTCATCGCCTGTAATCATCTCATTTCATCTAGTCATCTGCTCTCATCAACCCAACACATCATCTCATCTCAACTCATCGTCCTATCTCTTCTTCCCATCTCATCTCCATGTCTCATCCAAATTTCTTGTCTCACTGTCTCATCATTTCATCTACCCATATCCTCATCTCATCTCATTGTCCTGTCTTATTGTCCCATCTCATCATCTCAACACAGCATCACGTCTCATACTCTCATCTCATCATCTCATCTTGTCTTGTCTTGTCATCTCATCTCAACTCATCATTCTGACTCATGGTCCCCCCTCGTCTCATCATCCCATCTCATCATCCCCTCTCATCATCCCGTCTCATCATCTCATGCCATCATCTTATCTCATATTCTCATCTCGTCATCTCTTCTCATCATTACATCTCGGCTGATTTTCTCATTTCCTCTCGTCTTTTCCACTCTTCATCCCATCTCATCATCTCCTCTCATCTCATCATTCCATCGCATCTTCACATATCATCTCCATGTCTCATCCCACCATCTTGTCTCATTGTCTCGTCATTTCATCATCCCATCTCATCATCTCATCTCATCGTCCCATCTCATTGTCTCATCTTGTTTTGTTTTGTCGTCTCATCACATCTCATCATGCTGTCTCATTGTTCCATCTCATATCATCATCCCTTCTCATCATCCCATCTTGTCATCCCATCTCATCATCATCCCTTGTCATCTTGTCTCATCATCTCATCTCATCGTCTCATCATCCCATCCCATCTCATCATCTCACTTCATCTCATCATCTCCTCTCATCATCCCATCTCGTCATCTCATCTTGTGTTTCTGTCTCATCTCCATGTCTCATCCCACCATCTTGTCTCATAGTCTAGTCATTCCATCATCACATCTCATCATCTCATCCCATCGTCCTGTCTCCTTGTCTCATCTTTTGATCTCATCTTGTCTCATCTCAGCATCTCATCTCATCTCGTCATACTGTCTTGTTGTCCCATCTTGTTTCATCATCTCATCTCATAATTCCATCTCATTATTCCGTCTATCATCTCATGTTGTCACCTCATCTCGTAGACTCATCTCATCATCTCATCTCATCTCATTGTCTCATCAACTCAATGTCTACTTGCATCATCCCACGTCATTGTCCCGTCTCATCTCGTCATTCTGTCTCGTCTTCCCATCTCATCTCCATGTCTCATCCCACCATCATGTCTATTTGTCTCTTCATTTCATTGTCCCATCTCGTCATCTTATCTCATCATCCCATCCCATCATCTCATCTCATCCTCTCATCCTGTCTCATCTTGTCATCTCTTCTCATCTTTGTCTTTCTGTCTCACTGTCCCATCTCGTCTCATCATCCCATCTTATGATCCCATCTCGTCATCCCATCTCATCGTCCATCTCATCATCCTGTAATATCAACTCATGCTGTCATCTCATCTCATACTCTTATCTCGTCATCTTATCTCATGTCTCGTCATCTCATCTCATCATCCTGCTTCATATCGTTGTCTCCTCTCATCATCCCATCTAATCATCTCGTCTCATCTCATTGTCTTGTCTTGTCTTCCCATCTCATCTCCGTGTTTCATGCCACCATCTTGTCTCATTGTCTCATCATTTCATCATCCCAGCTCGTCATCTCATCTTATTGAAACTTCTCATCCTGTCATTTCATCATCTCATCTTGTTTCATTGTCTCATTTCATCTTGTCATTCTCTCTCATTGTCCTGTCTCATCTCATCCTCCCATCTCATCATCCCGTCTCCTCATCCGATCTCATCGTCTATGTCATCATCCCATCTCATCATCTACTGTTGTCACCTCATCTCGTAGTCTCATCTCATCATCTCATCTCCTCTTCTCGTCATCTCATCTCGTCTCATCATCTTGCTTCATCTCATCATCTCCTCTCATCATCCCATCTCATCGTCTCATCTCATTTCTTCATCCCGTGTCATCTTTGCATCTCGTCTCCACATCTCATCCCATCGTCTTGTCTCATTTCACCTTTACACCGAAAAAAATCCATAAATAACTAGAAAATAAGTTATTCCTGATGTATATGCATGTTTTATTTAAGAATAATATTGAGCAAATTTAATTAGTGTTGGTTTTGATAGAATTTTAATTAATACAGAAGAGGAGAAGGTGGCTGTAATACATTTGTATATGAAAAGTGTATTCCCTTTCATTTACCATGTAATGTAATTCCTTTCATTCCTCTAAACTTTGTTTTTAGCTTCATCGGAAGTTCTTCTAATTGACAGAAGAAAAATCCATTGCCTCAAGGGTCTTTTGTATGCAGCTAACTCCAGTTCACTGTTCTCTAAGAGGTCTCTATGCCTCCTTTGGTGCCAGGGTTTTGGGAGGTACCTGACCAGCCACTACTCCCAACCAGCCCTTACCTTCTTCATTTCCAAAGACTTGAGATCCCAAACCTCTCCTCCTCTCTTTTAGCTGATGCTTTTTGACCCGGTTGATTTCTTTTTCTTTATAACACTTTACTCAAAAATAATCCGCCCCAAATAATCCACATTGAGTTTCTCTTTTACAAATTGTTCAAGCATGTATTGGTGAAATCATTTAACTTGTCATATGGTCACTGGCTATCCCCTATTATTGCCCCCAATGTCATAAATGTTAGCTCTACAATAAGACATGTGGAGTCCTGAGGCTGATCAGTCTCCAGAACCACACTGAGCTTGTAGGAGTTTAATAGCAATTACAGTTTTTGACTTGTATTCCTAACTATTCAGAAATAAATCACAACTAGGTTTGAGAGAGGCTCTCAAGATCTGCAGGAGACTTTGCTTATTTTATTAGTCAGAATATGGTGGAGGATTAAAGTGAAAGTACCTTGAACCCTCTTGTCAGCCATTTCTGGAATCTCACCAGCATTCCCAGTAGACCAACATTTTGAGACTATGTCCTCTGTCCTCAGTTTCTACCAAGTCCCTTCTTTAGTTATACAATGTTCCACCTGTGGTCAGAATAGCAGTTGAGATCCAGCATCCAGCCTCTCAACCTGGTAAGTCCCACTGATAGAGTGGCCAGAATGTTTTCAGAGTGTCTGGTTGTAAAAAGATATGCCATCTGAAAGAAAGATAGCAGCACAATATTCATCATGCTGTGTTGAGGGAGAAAATGTAAGCAGGGTTGGGCCACTTCCAGGAATAGTGTTGTTACCCATCTTTAAGTCTGTGAAATAAAGTGCCGTGTTGAATGCTTAGCAGGGGACAGTCAATTTCTAGCACCTCTGAAGCATGCCTCTGTCCTCCCTTCTTATCCCTGGAATCATGGTCAGCTTCTGGGAAAGTGCAAGCCATCTTGAAGTCCATGGAACTGATATAATTAGGTGCCATTTCACAGAGTGCAAGTCCTATCCTGCCATTCAGATGAGCATCACAACAACCTGGGTGATGGTTGTAAGTGAAAAAATGCTGTGGTGTAGTAGACATACCTTACTTTGATTTCAGCTTCTGTCACAAAACTGTTGCATGATGTTGGTCAATGCAACCTTCCTGTCCAAGATGGAATGCCACCAATCCCT
Organism: Tamandua tetradactyla; assembly: GCF_023851605.1. Taxonomy (NCBI): domain Eukaryota; kingdom Metazoa; phylum Chordata; class Mammalia; order Pilosa; family Myrmecophagidae; genus Tamandua; species Tamandua tetradactyla. Next base: position 6,208,058 of record NC_135354.1, read on the forward strand.
TCTTGAACAGGGAAGTCAATGTTAGCAAAGGAAAGCTTCAACCAGGGTTCCCTTTTAGGTTGTTACGTGCCTTCTCTATATGCCAGATGCACAGGAGCTGCTCAATAAGGAGTTATGATTTTATTTGCTGATAGATTTTATGGTTTTTTTAAATTGATTTGGAATTCTGTGAAACACAGGCCTTCCTCTTCACAAAGTAAGTCTGAAAAATACCTGCCAGGTTTGGGGATATCTTATGGCCCACACCAAATAATGCAGACAGCGTGGCTGGGAAAGAAAAGAATGTGGGTTCCTGGTTCATAGGGACTCTACAAATGGAGATGCAGGCATCTACTCCACTGGGGAAGAGAGGGAACATCAATGTTGGGAAAGCCCTCCCCCTTCCTGTTAACACAGCAAGTTTGGAATCCATTTTCAACCCACTACAATCACAGAAACCAACTGGAAAGGACCAAATAAAATGAGATAGTCAAATCCATCCTGCAGTCAACTAAGAAGGCTATCCAAAATGGAGGAACAAATAAAATAAAAGTCTCCTGGCAGAGTAAAGAGAAAAAGCACTGCAATTCAAAAGGGAACTGAAATAACTTTTAATAGATCTTGGTAAAGCTTCCAAGAGAACTCCATCTCTCAACTTTATATATTATTTATTGATTGGGCTGAAGTCCTTGCTGAATATTGAGTACTGTATAGAATTACACAAACTTTGAGCTGTACCCTGAAGCCAAGGAAAGAGGAAAGTGTGCTGTCTGTGGTTTTTCTCATAACTCAATTTCCACTTCTGGGAAATGGGGAAAAGCATGCAAACTTTTCTCACCTCTTTCTTAGAACTATCTTGGCCAGGTAAGCATGAGATGCAGTAGTTAAGCCTTCTGTTCTCTCAGATTTATTTACAAATTCCTCCAAGCAAGATGTACCTTAGTACTTTTTACATGTAGATCCGAAATCAATATATTTTTGCAAAAGGAGAGACTCTAAGCATCCTCGAACTTTATTGAAGCCCAGCCTGTGACTGCATGGGTAATACTAGTGCCTCTGGCATATACTGCATGCTCTATAAAATACATTGAGGAAAATATGGAATCCTTCTTTGTCCTCCTAGAAAACTCCTACCTATTCTTTAAGATTGACCTGCCTCTATTTTCTAAATGATGTTTAGTCAGCTCTAAGAAAGAAGTCAGAAAAGTATATGCCTATTACTTATAAAGTCAGGAGACTTAGGTTCTAGTTTTTGCCCTGTCATCAACTTATTGTAAAGTCTTAGACAAGTCACTTCATTTATTTATTTTTCCTCATCTTTAAAATGAGAGATTTGAATATGGTACTTTTAATGTCATTGCCAGGTCTTAAGTGTGTATTAAAGTTATAAAATTTGTGACATAAATTTTGTCTTTGAGGACACAGAGTTAAAAATGGTATCTTTCTTTCACTCCATTAAATGTAATTCTCAACTGTCAAAGTTGGTGACATGGTAGATAGGGGTTGCAGTGTTCAGTGTATACTGAATACTTGGCTGGTGCAAGTTGGTAATCAATCCTAGCTCTGTGAAATAGGACATTCTCTTTAAATCAAGGGCACCACTCACAGTCTAAACAATAAACTAAATCTTAAAAATGTGGAAATAGATTTTTCTGCCAATAATTTGCATTATCAAGATTTTTAGTTTTAAGATAAAGCACAAAATATGCTTAACCAAGCAGCCAATATCCATTTGTCTGTCTGTATGACTATCTGTAACTTACCAAACTCCCTCCTGCATCTGACCATCATGTGTTAGATACACTGAAAATTTTCAACTGAAAATATGAATCATCCAGTCTTGAATATTTGTAATGCACAACTCAAATATTACTTTCCTGTTGATAGAATAGTTGCAACTTATCTCCTGTATGAAAGTCTAAGCTGCACTTTTTCATTTAATTTATTTGATAGTGATGGGGAGAAAGTGTAATCTCAATGGCTTTTGCTAGAAACGAAACTATCTAAAATAACATTCTGCCAAACATGCCTTTTCATTTTATATAGATGAGTTATAGGAATTTTTTCAAAAATGTGGTGAAATGAGCTGATGCTCAAAGAGCTATTGTTGGGGGGAAATGTGATACTTCTTTTGGCAATGCTGCTTTAGCTACTCAATATTGCAATAATTTGATCAAAATGGCAAGGAAGGGAGCAGGCAGAAGTCAAGGTAGCATGGAAATATGAAACATGGGACAGCAGTACAAAAAGACCCTGTAAAACAAGCACTATGAAAGAGGAGAAAGAAATTCAGTACATATTATTCTGTGCAATTAATCCTGCCAGAAAAACTCATGTCAATTTTTGGCAGATAAGGTCACCACTCAACATGGATTGAGGCCTTGCATGTGAAGCATTCTGCAGGACGATGCTGATGCCACACAAATCATATAATATTTTTAACACAAATGCATTTCTTCAATGTCCAGTAATCAGTAAACATTGTGCTAGGCATGGGGAGATGCAAAGAGAAATAAAACTGGAAGCAGGTGACACCTTAAAAGGTGTGATTTAGTCCATCTTCTCACCAACAGGCTCCATGAACAAACAGATCTCTTCACCACCTGCAATGGCTCAGCCAGTCCTATTAAGAGTGTCGTCAAGCAGACACGTCCCTTGCCATGAAAAATTCATCTCCAACTGGATATGTGTCTTTTTCTAATGGGTTTATGGCCTTCCGTATCTCTGTAATGCTCTTCCCTGGAATCCTTATTTATCCTCCTGGAAAATTCCAATGTATTCTTGACGATTGACCTGCCTGTCTTTTCTAGTTGATATTTAGTCAGTTCTCCATTTGCTCAAACATTGTTGTGCATTTTTTATCTGTGTGCATGCCTCGTAACTGCATAACTAAAAATCCATTGCGATCTTTGTGGATTATATCATTGTCAGATATTGTTCTGTGGTTTTTATAACTAAGTAAGTTCTGTTACTATTTGGCTAGCTACAGTTTATGCAAAGCATTATAAAGTAGCAATTACTGCTCTTGCATCATCTGCTTATGCTATTCATCTCTTTATCACCCTTATCATTTTCATTATAATTTAAAGGCATGTCAAAGGATACTGGTGTCTTTTCAGCATTTCTTATTTGAGCAAATTCATAATTTTTTTCTCAGTTGAATCAGATGTAACTAGAAGTAAAGCAGATCCCATTCAAACTCAGCAGGAAGCTTCAGTCAAATTGGTATTTCATGCTTTAACAATAGTCCTGCATTCTGCGCGAAGGAGCCTGGCATCTCAAATGCTTCAATATTTCTTTTTATCAGTTCCAAGAGGTTTGTCAAGTTCTTCTAACTTGAGTTTTATTGTTTAGTGTGAGATGGAAAATCCTTTTTCATGCATCTCAGAATTAAAATATAATACAGTTTCATCTACATGAGGAAACATTCCTTTATTAGTCCTGTAAAGCACATGGTAGCTGCTTTGTGAGAAAATATGGAATTGTAGTTCTTTTTCTAATGGCAAAATTTATGTCACTTATATAAATGCATGCCCTGCTGATATATTTCCATGCATTTCTGTATAATGCAATAACTTTATTCAATGCCAAATTATAAGATATGCTTTTGGAGGATATTTTAAAAGGAATTTTCCAACAACACATATATTGCATGTGAACATGCAAAAGTGTGAAGGGCTTTGATCAAGTTGGTGCAATGACAGCGTTACTATAGCTTCTTCCCAACCAGAGTGATAAGATTCCAATGATATTATAAGATATATTTCTATCTCAGAGATGTTAGAATGGGAAACAATGTACGTCTCAGAATTGATGAGAAGTGGCAAAAAAGCTTAAGGAATACAGTAAGAGCTTTCTATATAAAAAATTCATAACTCAAGCACTGATATCATAAAGAAGAAAGCAAAGTGATCCACCTAAGAAATGTGAAAAACGTTTTCTTGGGGGTGACGCTTAGGCCTAATTTTAAGTAGGCAACAATCAATTATTCATTCAATGTTTTGAGTTCTAGGAGAGCGAGGACCTTGCCTGTCCCATTCACTCCTCTCTCCAGCAGTGCCCAGTACGGAGTGAGCACTCATGGATTGCATTAGTGGGATGGGAGATCTTGACCAAATTGCATCTGAAGGCTTTTGGAATTCAGATTGCATTCAATCCATACATCAGTTTGGGTAGAACTGACATCTTAAAATTATTTTGTATTCCAATCCATGAACAGGGACTATCTTTCCATTTCTTAGGTTTTCTTTTAACTGTGAATTCAAGTTTTATGGCACAGGTAATTTACATCTTTAGCTAGATTTACTTTTAGATATTTGTTCCTTTTTTAGTTATTGTAAATGGAATCTTTTTCTTGATTTCTCTGTCAAATGATTCATTACTATTTTATAGAAACACCACAGATTTTTGGGTATTGATATTGCACCCTACCACTTTGCTGAATTCATTTATTACTCTAATAGCTTTATTGTGAATTTTTCAGGATTTTCTGTATATAGGATCATGTAATCTGCAAATAAGACATTTTACTTCTTCCTTTCTCTTACCTAACGGCTCAAGCTAGAACTTCTAGTACAGTTTTGAGTAACAGGGTGACAGTGGCTCTCCTTGTCTTACTCCTGATCTTAGAGGCAAAGCTTTCAGTCTTTCACCATTAAGTACAATATAAACCGTGTTTTTTCCACACATGTCCTTTATCCTGTTGAAGATGTTTCCTTCTATTCCTCATTCTAAGTGTTGTACAGGATTCTAGATTTTGTCAAATGCCTTTTTCTGCATCAGCTGAGATGATTATGTGCATTTTCTCCTTCATTTTGTTAATGTGATTGATTGATTTTCTTGCATAACTGGAATAAATCTTACTTGATCATGTGGTATAATTCTTTTCATGCACTGTTGGATTCAGTTTCCTAGTACTTTGCTGAGGGTTTCTGCATCTATACTCATAAGAGATCTCTGTCTATAACTTTCTTTTCTCATGGTATATTTATTTGGCTTTCCTGAGAGAATGATGTTGGCCTCATAGAATGTGTTAGAAATTGCCCCACCTCCTTCAAATTTTTGGAAAGGGTTAAGCATTATTTGCATTAATTCTTCTTGGAATGCTTGGTAAAATTCACAGGTGAAACTTTCTGGTCCATGTTGCCAATTTCTGCCATTTGTCTGCAGATTTTAGTTCATTTACATTTGAAGTAACCAATAATACCACACTTTCTTCTGCTGTTTTGCTATTTTGTCTTAGTATGTGTTATAATTTTCCACTCTTGAATTACTCAAATAAAGCATTTATTCCTACTATTGAACTGCTCTTCAGTAAAGAACCATAGGCCTTAAAATTGCCGTACCCAATGCCTAAATCTCAGTCCTCACATAAGTAGCATTTTTGTGGATTGGTAAATCTTTTGTTTTTGAAACATTTTTTTAGCAAGACTTTTGAGTCTCTCTTGATCTTCCAACCTGTGCTCGTTTGAAAGGATGTCTGTCCCCTAGAAAAGCCAAGTTTTAATCAATATTCCATTTCTTAAAGGCAGAATGATCCTTATTCAATACTGTATGTTTGAAACTGTAATTAGATCATCTCCCTGGAGGTGTGATTTAATCAAGAGTGGTTGTTAAACTGGATTAGGTGACCACATGTCTCCACCCATTTGGGTGGGTCTTGATTAGTTTCTGGAGTGCTATAAAAGAGGAAACATTTTGGAGAATAAAAGAGATTCAGAGAGAACAGAGAATGCTGCATCACCATGAAGCAGAGAGTCCACGAGCCAGTGATCTTTGGAGATGAAGAAGGAAAATGCCTCCAGGGGAGCTTCATGAAACTGGAAGCCAGAAGAAAAAGCTAGCAGATGATGCCGTGTTCACCTTGTGCCTTTCCAGCTAAGAGAAGCCCTGACTGTGTTCACAATGTGCCTTCTCACTTAAGAGAGAAACCCTGAACTTCATCAGCCTTCTTGAACCAAGGTATCTTTCCCTGGATGCCTCTGATTGGACATTTCTATAGACTTCTTGTAATTGGGATATTTTCTCTGCCTTACAACTGTAAACTAGCAACTTATTAAATTCCCCCTTTTTAAAGCCATTCCATTTCTGGTATATTGCATTCTGGCAGCTAGCAAGCTAGAACATAACCCATGTTCACTGGTAGTTTGACCTAATTCCTATGATGTATAAAATGCACATCTCTCTCTACTTATATCAACTATTATGTAATTTTATCTAGTACCATGAGTTTAAATAAATCGAAATTTTGGTTTCCCACAAATTTATACTCCAGCCCAGGATTCTCTGCTGAACTCCAAAAGTTTGGTATCTTCCTTGATACTTCTTTCTCACACCCATATTTAACCCCTCAGAATATCCTACAGGCTGGCCTTCAAAATGCACCTAAAGTCCAACTATACTTTACTTCCTCCACAGCTGTCACTTGAAATCAGCCCTTGCTTATTGTTGTCTGCTTCTGTCCTTGCTCCTCTAGAGAATATTCTCAACCTAGCATCACGAATGAATCTTTAAAACTATGCATTACATTTTATCTCACATCTTCTTAAAGCCTTTCAATGGCTTTCCATCATACTCAGCCAATTCCTAATAATTTCACAGTGCCCTTTGTGGCATGGCTGTTGCAGCCTCCAATCCCTCTTCTACCATGCTCCCACTTTCTTACTCTGTTTCAGAGTTGTTCTTTGAACCAGAAGCACACCCCTGACTCAGGACTTCTGCATTGGCTTTTTTCTTGGCCTGCAACATTCTTTTTCTGGATAGCTACATATCTCATTTCTACCCTTACTCTGAGTCTCATTTCATATGAAAGTTGAGCAGTAAGAGATTCTACCATCACTGTTTATAAAATAGCAACCTTCCAGCACCTTCTGGCTCCTTCACCCTGCCTTCTTTTTTTCTATTGCATTTATGACTATTTGACATACTATATATTTATTTATTTATTTATTTATGTTCACTTTCTCTTCCTAACACTCACACTGGGACTGGAAGCTCAATAAGAGCAAGACTTCATCTCTTTTATTTAAGTCATACCCTCAGTACTTTTAACTTGCAGCAGATGAATCATGAAACATGCTACTGTATGCCCTACACTGTGCATGCAAATTCCAACCATCTTAGGTATTTTTTTGAAAACTGAAGCCCTTATTCTCAAAAGATGCATTTATTCAAAGCTTATTCTGGTAGAGTCTATATCACTTTATTGCTAAGAAGTGTTGCTTTATCCATTAAGTACTTCAGAATGTTGATTTTCTACCTCTCTCTTCAACATGTGACTTTGTTCTCTTCTGAGTTCCCTGTGTCCCTTTGCTTTGTCTTTGCTGCCACCCTGCAGTGAAGGGAAGAGTATTTTACCTTCTTTTTATGGAGTAACTTCTTGATTAGAAGCTAAGCTGAGAATAGATTCTTTCATTGACTGGGCATGTACCTTTGCTTCCATACTGTTCAATGAATATAATAGAGTACAATGCATATTTGAAGGGTTGGTTTGAATTAACTTGAACTTACAACTTTAAAGACTTCCCTTGGGTTTTCCATTTTAGAGGATATGTACTTGTTACACCGACTCAAGCCCAATTCCAATGCATTGCATTTGTACTATCCTTTTATCTTCCTTTGTTTTCTCTGATCCTTTTACCAAAAATTAAAGAGATAAAACTGAAAGTAGGAATTTGAAGTGATCATATTACTACTAGCATGATTTCCTTGTTGGACAGCATTTTCTTGGCAAATTTCATTGATGTATAACATATGTGATAAAAAGAGACTGATCCAAACTACAGCTTGATGGACACTTACAAAGTGACCACACCCATGGAACTGGAGTTGAGACTTGGATACAGAAGCTTACATACCACCGCTAGAAATTTTCTTTGTTCCCTTTCAGTCACTAAGCCAGCCAGGATAACTACCATCCAGTCTCCTAATACAGAGGTTAGTTTCTTTTCTTTTTAAAACTTTGTATAAAGGGAATCAGAGAGCTTTTTCTTTTTGTGTCTGACAGCTTTCTCAAGATTATATTTGTGATGTGCACCCCCAATGTATGTAGTTATAGTTTAGAAGTTTGTTTGCTTACTTTTTCATTCTTGGGGTGACTTTGAACCAGGGAGATGCAGCTTCATACATTTAATGTGTGCTACTAAGAAACCTCAGATAGAAAGTAGCAAAATCTACTTAAATCTGTTTTTAAGTCTCATGTGCATGGAAACCGAGAAATTTCAAGAATCGTGGTTTACTTTATTGAGAAATGGGTAGATGTGCAATCAGTGAAGTTAGTTTCCCACAGCCAGTTACCAAATTTCCCAGGAATGGAGCTGATGCTTTGTGGCACCTCAGCATCAGCTTTGAAGAATAGGCTAAAGGGATTCTTTAACTTGCATCATCTTTCCAGCCATCATGAGAGTTCCTTACCCATCCATACTCTTGGAAGAAATGCGAGGAATTTTGCCCAGCTCCTGAGTTCTTGATCCAGTTTCGTCCCTAAGTCAGTGTGAAAATTTGGGCAAACTGTTTTATTTCTTGACTTTTAGTTTGCTCCTTCAAAAAAACCAGAAAGTGGGTGGTTCTAATTCTAAAGGCTTTTTTTATCCCTGTGTGGCTGCTAATTTCCACTCTTTGTCCTTCCTTTAAGGACTCCAGCTTCTTAACCATTAACCCTTATCCATCAAACTCTTCTGAAAAGTCTATCTCTTCCATAAATCCTTCCAGAATTAGTCCTGCTCCACGTTGTACACTCTCACGTGCAGACCTGCCAGCATCTGTGTTCGATGTTGCTTCAGTCTTTGTTGCTATGCTATTTTGTAACTTTCTCTTTGGTTTCATGCATCTATTTATCAACATCTGCTCTCAAGGTATAGAAGTCCATCCAAAGGTGATTATAGGTAATCACCCAAAATACCCATTATCATTACTGAATAGGTGATCTAAATGCAGGTTTGTCTTACTGACCTTCAAAGGTTCTTTCCACTTTCAAAGAACAGGCTATGATTCCATGTAATAATGGATCAGAATTCCATGAGGATTAGCTGCATTCTATCCTGCCTCAAAATGTACATCTCCACTCCGCAAATCCAGAAGGTGGCAATTGTTCAACAATGCAAGATCATTCTGATGAAATTAGTGTGTGCAATTGGCACTGTGGGCAGCAGGAAATGAGGAGCCAGGCAGAATGCAAACCTTAATTTCCTAATCTGGAAAAAGGCCAGGTGAACAGCTCTGAGCCTGATGGCAGTGACCGAATTTAGGGGAGAACTATTGCTAATATGAAATAATCATATTTGCTTCAAAGTGACTACTAGCAAAAGTTTCTGTCTATTCAAAGACCTTTAGCTGCTATGAGATAATCTATTTCTTCTCAAAACAATTCATAGATCAGTTGTTCCCCTCACTTATGTAGGATTATAGGATGATAGGTTAACAAGAGAGGCTTGAAACTCGGAGTCCATGGAATGGTGAGTCACTCCACCTAAGAGGTTTTCATTTTTCAAGTTCTCTTCTTAGGGATCCTGTTTATATAATTTAGCCAGGAGGGTACTGTTTTGGTTTACGAGAGCTGCCAGAATGTAATATACCAGAAATTGGCTGGCTTTTACAATGGGAAATAATTAGTTTACAAATTTACAGTTCTAAGGCCAGAAGAATGTCCCAGTTAAATGGAAACAGGCTGATACCTGGACTCTAAAAACAGGCTGCTGAGGTTCTTCTGTCAATAGCAAGGCACATGGCTGGTTTCTGCTGATCCTTAGCTCCCCTGTCTTATTGCTTTCAGCTTCTGGTTCCAGTGGCTTCCTCTTGGAGCTTCTGTGGGTCCTCTCTTAACATCTTCAGGGCTTTTCTCTCTATTCTCCCCAGACTTCTCTGGGTGTTTCTCTTTGAACTCTCTGGGCTTCTTCTCTTTTATCCACTTGTAAAGAACTCCAGTAAAGGATTAAGACACACCTTGAGTTCAGTGGTCTCATCTCAATTGAAACAACTGATCAAAAGTTTGTACCTCCAATAGATCTGCCCTCACGGGGTGGATTAAAAGAACATGGCCTTTCCTGGGGAACATAACAGCTCCAAACCAGCACAGGTACTATGGCTCACAATTAGTTGCATTTATTTAGGACATCGTATTTTATAAAGTGCATTTATATTCATTCAGTCTGGCCCAAGGAAAACATTGTGAGGCAAGGGGGTTAGGTACAGCAACTCCATTTACAAATGCAAATACTAAAAATGAATCTATTAAAATGCAAGTGTCTGAGCTGGCAAAGTTTAAAGGAAAATCCTTAGTGAAGGAAAACAAAACAGGAGAATTAATCAGTGACTCTGTTACTACTAGCAACTTAGAGCTTTAATTTTAAAGGTGGGAGCTAAGGATGGGAATCTACTGTCAGGAAAACAATCATTTTCTCTATTTTATAGTTTCTCTTTGCCTATTCTGGATTAAAATTCAAAATATAACGTAACATAATTAAAAGAATCCAATCCCTAACTAAATTATAAATAAGAAATAAAAGAAAAATTAAACCATAACCAGTTAATGTGTATTTGAATATATAAATCATAAATCGGACTACACTATATGGCATAAGAAAGTAGTCTGGTGCTTGCCTTTACATGTTGACTCTGAAGGGGACAGGCATGACTGAAACTGACACAGTGTTTCATAAGGTAACTACTTCCAGGAGGAGTTGCTCCATTGGTGGTGGTATTTAGAAATCATGACCAACTCTTGGCAAAGTTCTGAACAAAATTAAAATAGTGATTTGTATGATAGCTTTATTTCTGGGAGAAATCAAGATATTTCTAAACTGTGAAAAATACTTGAGTTTTATATGTTTAGGGAACCGTAGGCTTGGAACATATAATTCTGAAAAATTTTCCAATCCTATAGAGTGATGAATTTTGTTGTGAAATGTGTTTTTCTGAACATTGCAGAGCGTCTCGGTTTCCTGGACTCTGGTAAACGTCAATAGAACCCCACACCAATAAAAGCACACATAACCACAAAGGACAAAAACACCCCCAGTTGCCAACCACTGGGTATATCCTCAGTGAAGGAGGGAACTAGAATAAAGGGATATGAGGAGAAATGTGTCTGACTAGGTCTTAGTTCTTGGTTGCAGAAATAAAAATCTCCTTTGAGGATTCTTAATAATCTGTCCTTTGCTTTTGGGTTTGGGACTGCATTCACACTAAGTGCATGATGCAAAAAACTGAGAAAATTAGTTGCTTTAAGAGGTGCCAGACTGGTAATGTCCTCATACTTGTGGAAAAAACAAATATATATTTTCTGTGGAATAATGCTGTTTTAACTCCAGCTGCAAAGCAATTTGCAATACAGAAATCCAAATGTATCTCAAGAGACAAGGCACCATGAGTGAAGCTCAACAGAAACGACAACCACAGCATCAGTGCCATAAAGACATCAAATAATTGAACATAGTATTAAAGTATTTAATATATATGCATATACTAAATATATTATATACAAGGTCATGAAACAAGACATCGAAAGCATGAGTAAGGGGGGGTCACAGGTGGTTCAGTGGTAGAATTCTCGCCTGTCATTTGGGGTGCCCTGTTCCATTCTTAGCCCACGCACTTCCACCCAACACTCCCCAAAATTCAACAAATGGTGCTGCAACAAAGGGATATTCACATGGAAAAAGAATGAAAAATGACCCCCACCGTACAGCACACACACACATACACACACACACACACAAAAGTATGAGTAAAAAGAAGAGACTATTCAAAAATTAACATGACAAATTTGAAAACGACCCAAACAAAAGCATATATATATATAGTTCTTTATATATGAATATTCATAGACTTAGTATATATGTATGTGCATGCAAATTTAAGGCTTGTTGGTTGGAATAAACAGTTTAGACACAGGTGAAGGGAGAATGAACAGAGACAAAAGATCTAGTGAACATAAATATTGAGATGATAATATACACCTATTTGGTTTAGAAAAAGAGGAGAGGCAGAATGAAGGCTAGGCTATATTCAAAGAGGTAGTGTTTGAGGATGCTTTAGAGCTGGTAGGAAGAAACCTAATTCTGAGATTGAGGAAGTGTGCTAAAACTCAAGCTAAATAAATATGACATCCACACTGAGAGACATGTGGATATTACTTTGCCCAAGGCAAAGAGTAAATTTTAAAAGAGCCAGAGAGAAAAATTAGATGGCCTACAAATGAATATCAATTAAACTTATGCTTTATAAGAACAAATATGGAAACCAGAAGCCAGTGAAACCGAATCTTCAAGAAACAAAGAGAAAACAAATGTAAATCTAAAATTATTTATTCAGAAAAGCTATCTTTCTAAAACAAGCACAAAATCACAAATGGTTTAAAATGCAAAATAAAAGATTATTTATCACTACTTCCAAATAAAAAACTTAAACCTAAAATTATAGACAAGGAAGTACATAAGTCTGGAGGAAGTAGTGAATGGAGTTAATGAGTTGGAAGAGCCTATTCTGTGTAAAAGAGTGAAAAGAAACATTAAGTTTAGGTTTATTTGAGTTAGTGTTTTAAAAATTCCAGGATAACTGTTCAAATAACAGAAAAAGAGCATGTAACTTCCAAACCAATAGAGGATTAGACGTGAAATGAGAAAACTACAACCACAGTACAATCAATGAACTGAAGGCAAGAAAGGAGGCAAAATAAATAATATTAAACAAAACGACAAAAATAGAAAATAAATACAAAAACACACACTAAAGTAAAAAAAAAGCATGTCAGTAATACTCAATGCATGTGGATGGAACTCCCCAGGTATACACTGTTTGAGGAAAATATTGCAATCATTAGAACACAGAAAGGTTGACATTCAAAAGATGGAAAGAGATACCAGGTGCTGTAGATTGAATCATGCCCCCTACAAAAGACATGTTGAAGTCTTAATTGTATCCCTGTGAATGTTGTAAACTGGGCCTTTAAAGATCCTACCATTAGTTAAGGTATGCCCAAACTGAATGGGGTGGGTAGGGTGCTTCATTCAGATTTCTGAAAACCTTATAAGCAAAGGAAATTGGACAGAGAAGAAGTCAGTATAAGACTGTTCTAGTTTGCTAGCTGCTGGAATGCAACATATCGGAGATGGATTGACTTTCAATAAAAGGGGATTTATTTTAGTTAACGTATAGTTCTTCAGAGAAAAGGCAGCTAACTTTCAACTGAGGTTCTTTATTACTTGAGGAGGCACTGGGTGATCTCTGCTGGCCTTCTCTCCAGGCCTCTGGGTTCCAACATCTTTCCCCAGAGTGATTCTTTTCTGCATCTCTAAAGGCCTGGGCTGAGCTATGTGTGCTTGAGATGAGGTATGCTGAGCTGCTTGTGTTGTGCTAAGTTGAGCGCTCTCATTTAAGCTTCCAGACAATTAAATCAAACATCATTCATTGCAGCAGGCACACTTCCTGGCTGACTGCAGATGTAATCAGCAACAGAGGAGGTTCACATGCATTGGCTTATGTCCACAGCAACAGAACTAGGCACCTTCACCTGGCCAAGTTCATACCTGCATCTAACTACCACAAAGACAGAATTCAGAAAAGGCCAGATCTTTTTTAAAAAATATTTTTACTGACAAATCTTCACATATAGTCCATTCATGGTGTACAATCAGTGGCTCACAATATCATCACATAGTTGTGTATTCATCATCATAATCATTTTTAGGATATTTGCATCACCCCAGAAAAAGAAATAAAGAGAAAAAAGAAAAAAACTCATATATCCCATAACCCTTACCCCTCCCTCTAATTGCCACTAGTATTTCAATCCGCTCAATTACCACCCTATTATTTATTCTTCGATCCAATTTTCTTTTTTGCTCCACTCTCTATACCCTGGAAAAAAGAAGCACCGGACACAAGGGTTTCACACATTGTAAAAGCTGTATCATTATACAATTGTCTTCAAGAATCAAGGCTACTGGAACACAGCTCAATAGTTTCAGGTACTTCCCTTCAGCCACTCCAATACACTATAAACTAAAAAGAGATATCTATATAATGCATAAGAATAACCTCCAGGGTAATCTGTCCACTCTGTTTGAAATCTCTCAGCTATGGAAACTGTATTTTTGTCTCATTTCTCTCTTCCCCCCTTTTGTCAAGAAGGCTTTCTCAATACCATGATGCTGGGTCTTAGCTCATCCCAGGATTTCTGTCCCATGTTGCCAGAGAGAGTTACACCCCTGGGATTCATGTACCATGCAGTGGGGAGGGCGGTGAGTTCACCTGCTAAGTCGGCTTCAAACAACAAAGAAAGTTCTCTGGGGGTGAATCTTAGGCATAATTATAAGTAGGCTTAGTCTATCCTTTGCAAGAATAAGTTTCATAGGAGTGAACCCCAAGATTGAGGATTCAGCCTATTGATTTTTGTTGTCCACACTGCTTGGGAGGATGTCAGAAATTCTTCAAATGGGGAAGCTGAATATGTCTTCCTTTCTCTTCAGTCCCCCAAGGGCACTTTGCAAATACTTCTTTATTCACTGCCCTGTTTACTCTGGGATATATCTGGGATCACACTAACTTGGACAAACCAACAAGGTCTGACACCATATTCAAGATTTCATGTACTTATGGTATTCAACTAAACTGACCATGCAAGTTAAATTAGATAATTACATCTCCCTTTGGTCTCATACAAAATATCTCATGCAGAATATTGTCTATAATAAAATGTAGACAATATCATCCTTTACCCTGTGTTCTGATCTACCCCAATCCTGTCCAGATTAGCTTCATTCATATCTCTACTCGAAGTCTGACCCCTTTTTCAACTTTTTGAGTAGTTCCTATGGGGTAGTGCTCACTTCCATAGTTGAGAATTCTAACTCTGGGTCTGGGTGTCAGGTAAATACCCTAAGTATCTGGGAATGATCACATTATATACAAACAGCTTGGTATCTCAGAATTTAGATGTAATAGTTACAACATCTGAATATATGTACTCCTTAAGGGCTTACAGTCCAGGACTCTTTACAATGGCCCCAACTGATACCCCATGCTTTCAACTTCAGTTTACTGAGATTTTTTTTTACTATAGTTAGTCAACATGAGTGAGACATGACAATATTTGTCTGTTTCTGAAATTTCATTCAACATGCTCTCCTTAAGGTTTGTTCCCCTTGGTACTTACCTCACAACTTCATTCCTTCTTGCAGCTGGTCAGAAGTCAGTTGTATGTATACACTACAGTTCTCCATTCCATTCCTCAGTCACTGTACCCTTTGGCCACATCTATGCATGGTGCATCATGATCACTGTGGCCACAAACACCAGTGTTTTGTGTCCCCACACTCAGTTCCTCCAGGTATGTACTGAGTAGTGTGATCATATGGTAATCCCACCCCTAGCTTCCTGAGGAACCCTCCAAGGTGCTGTTCCGAAGAGGCCAGATCTTTACCTAAAGCTCTGTAAAATTTTTCTGAGTATGTTTATTTTTTCAGAAACTTAAGGCCTCAAGACTCCTATGACAGATAAGCCTGAAACCAAGAGGTACTGATCTTTCAAGAAACATCAGTAGTTCCCCATATCATAAAGTTGATACCCTTTTCCAGCAAGATTAAGTTAAAATGATCATTGCCCAGATATCCCTGAAGATTGAGAGAATGATCAAATGAATGGGAGGAGGTGTAACTGAGAAATTAGGCTCTATAAATGATTATGACCACAGACTCATTACATTCATATTTCTTTTTAGTTTCTAGTGTGTTAGAATAGCTAGAAGGAAATACCTGAAATTGTTGAAATGTATTCCAGTAGTCTTCATTTTTGATAATAATTCCATAACCATATAGCTTTTATCATGTGACCAGGTGATTGCAAACACCTCGTGACTGACACTGCCTTTATCCAGTGTATGGATAGATGACTGTTTTAACTTGCTAGCTGTCAGAATTCAATACATCAAAAACAGAATGGAGTGGCAAGTCCACACTTCTAAGGCCATTGAGAATATCCAAATTAAAGCAAGTTTATAAAAATGTCCAAATTAAGGCACCAACAAGAGGTTACTTTCACTCAAGAAAGGCTGATGAAGTTCAGGGTTTCTCTCTCAACTGAAAAGGCACATGGTGAACATAGTGACATATGTTGGTTTTTTCTCAAGGCTTCTTGTTTCATGAGGCTCCCCCAGGGGTGTATTACTTTTTCATCTCCATAGGTGTCTGGCTGTGTGTGTTCTGTGGTTCTTGTGGCTCTGTTGTGGCTCTGAAGCTCTTTCTAAAATACTTCCTTTTTTAAAGGATTACAGTAAACTAATCAAGACCCACTTGGAATCTGTGGAGTCACATCTCCCTCTAATCAAAGGTTATTACCCACAATTTGGTGTGTCACATCTCCCTTGATATAATCTAATTAAGTTTTAAACTACAGTACTGAATAATTATTAAAAGAAAAGGCCACTCCCACCAGATGACTCAAGATTAAAACATGGCTTTTCTAGGGTATATTATCCATTCAAACCAGCACAATGACTAATAAAATAAGGACAAAAAAATTAAAGGGATGTGTGCTGGTTTGAATCGGTTCTGGGCTCCAGAAAACCATGTCCTTTAATTCTCAATCAATATTGCTGGGTGGGAGCTTTTTGATTGTTCCCATGGAGATGTGACCCACGCAATTATGGGTAGGAATTTTTGATTAGATGGGTTCCATGGAGATGTGTCTCCACCCATTCAAGGTGGGATTGTTTACTGTAGCCATCTAAGAGGCAACCATTTTGGAAAAATCTTGCAAGCCCTCACAGCCAGAGACATTTGGAGATGAAAGAGGAAAATAGTCCCTGGGCGCTTCATTATATATGAAGCCTGGAGAGAAAGCTAGCAGATGTTGTCATGTTCGTAACATGCCTCTCCAGTTAGGATAGAAACTCTGAATGTCATTGCTTTCTTGAACCAAGATATCTTTTCCTGGATGCCTTAGAGTGGACATTTCTATAACCTCGCTTTGATTTGGACATTTTCACATCCTTAGAACATGTGAACTTGCAACTTAATAAATACTCCCTTCTTAATAACCATTCCATTTCTGGGATATTACATCCTGGCAGCTTGCAAACTAGAACAGATTTTGGTACCAGAGAAGTGGGGTGCTGCAGTTTTCAAACAACAAACATGTTGGAATTGTTTTTTAAATGGATAAGGGTGATTCTGGAAGAGTTGTGAGGAGCTTGATAGATAAATCCTAGAATGTTTTGAAGAGACTGTTGGTAGAAATGTGGACTCTAAAGATGTCTCTGGTAAAGCTTTAGTCAGAAATGATAAATATGTTGTTCTAAACTGGACAAAGGGATTCTATGTAGATGTAGAGCAGAATTTGAGAATATTGAACTTGGAAATTTAGCAGAAGAAATTTCCAAACTAAATGTGGAAAATGCAGTCTGACTGCTCCTTGAAGCTTATAGTAAAATATGATAGGAAAGAGATAAATTGAGAAGTGAACTCAGGTACAAAGATACCAGAAATTGATGTTATGGAAAATTCTGGGCTTCCAGGAAGGGAGAACCCAGAGAATAGCGTCCCATATGAGGATATAACCAAATGTGGAACCAGTCATTCATTTCAGAAAGACCCAGGATTGGAAACAGAGTCATTCAGGAAGGAACTTTGGAAATTATTTCTGTCTTATAGCCATGATTGGAGCCTGCTGCATAGTAAGCCAACAAAAGTGGTGTGGGATTTGTATAAATGCAACTGCTGTCAATCTGGGCTAAAAGTCTAAGAAAAGGGACAAAATGAAGGTAAAATAACCTCAGATGCAGAACTATGGAATCTAAAGTCTGAAGTTAGGAGCTCAGTCCAGGAGAAAGAATCCACCCAACACTTGGAGAGGGTGAGTTTGCCTGGAAGGCAGAAGGTGGGTCACCATCTCATTGCAGTGGAAGAGTTGTGCTGCATCAGGACTTGGAGAGGGAGGAGCACATTCCTTGGGGCTTGGGGAGAACCTGGCCACCATCATGTGGAGGGGTTGTGTGGTGCTCAGAGATGGCAGAGAGCCCTACTGTGGACCCCAATGCTTGGAGAGTGTGGAGCTGAGAAAAATGTGGTCTCCCCAATATCTCCCAAGGTTGCATTTGGAAAGAGGCCATTCACTGTGTAGGTCCTTGGAAAAGGTGGGATTGCTGCTTTCTAAAGCCTGGGTGATAAATGACTCTCAGGATTTGAAATCTAATGGAGTTTGCCCTGCAGAATTTTGAAATTGCTTGGGCCAACGACCCCAGTGTTTCCTCTAATTTTTCCCTATGTAAATGTTGGTATTTATCTAATGACATTCCCTCTTTGTATGTTGGCAGAAAATAACTTGTTCTGAGTTTTACAGGTTCAGAGCAAGAGGAGAATTTTGCCTTAGAACATACCATACCTCTAACTAATTTTAATGAGATTTTGTACCAGTTCTGACTTTGTATTTTGCGTGTATTGTTACTGAAGATTGGCTTAAGAGTTTCTGATGTTGTGATGAATGTATTTTGCATTTGGAAAGAACATGTCTTTTTGGGGCCAAAGGGCAGAATGTGTCAATTTCAATCTATTCTGGACCCCATAAAAGCCATGTCCTTTAATCCTCATTCAGTATTGCTGTGTATTGTTTTTGATTGTTCCCATGGAGATGTGACTCATCCAATTGTGGGTGGTAACTTTTAATTAGATGGGTTCCATGGAGATGTGTTTCTACCATTCAAGATGGGATTGCTAACTGTAGTCCTTTGAGAGGGAAACATTTTGGGAAAAGCTTCTAAGCCCTCACAGCTGGAGATCCTTTGGAGATAAAGAAGAAAAACACCCTCAGGGGCACTTCATGAGACAAGAAGCCTGGAGAGAAAGCTAACAGATGTCTCCATGTTTGCCATGTGTCTTTACAGTTGAGAGAGAAACCCTCTCTCAACCTCATTCACCTTCTTGAATCAAAATATGTTTTCCTGGATGTCTAAGTTTGAACATTTTTATGGCCTTGCTTTAATTTGGACATTTTCACATCCTTAGAACACGTAAACTTGCAACTTACTAAATTCCCCTTTTTAAAAGCAATTCCATTTCTGGGATATTGCATTTTGGCAGCTTGCAAACTAGAACAGAAGGGATAAGATGTATGTGCTGTTTGTGTGCTATTTTTCATTGTTATTTTTTTGGAGAGGAGCAGTGAAAATGTTCTAAAATGGATTGTGGTGATGAATGTGCGACTATACGATAATACTGTGAGCTGTTGATTGTGTGCTTTGGAAGGATTATATGGTGTGTGAATATATCTCAATAAAGTCACATTTTGAAAAAAGGCCAGAAATTAGAGAACATCAGAGAATCAGACACAAGGAGAGAGAGAGAGGAGATCACCATGTAATGGAGGATTTCTGGGATGATCCAGACTCAGGGAGAAAACAAGCCCTGCCAATACCCTGACCTTGGACTCCTGTCCTTCAAAACTGTGAGCCAATAAATTCCTGTTATTTAAGCCAATCACAGTGTGGTATTTGTTATAGGAGCCCTGAAAACTGGGTTCTCTTCAGACAGGTTGAAAGAACAAGAATGGGAAAAGATATACAGGATAAACATTAACTAAAGAAAATAAACTGGGAAAAATAAACTTTGGGGCAAAAAACATTACAACACAAAACATAGAGATACAGGGGCGGGACGCGGTGGCTCAGCGGGCAAAGTGCTTGCCTGCTATGCCGGAGGACCTCGGTTCGATTCCCGGCCCCAGCCCATGTAACAAAAACGGAGAAACAGAATACAATAAAACAAGAAAATGTTTAAAGATGTTTCCCTTTCTTCCTTCCTTCCTTCCTTCTATCCTTCCTTCCTTCTCTCTGTCTTTCCTTTAAAAAAAAAAAAAAACAAAACATAGAGATACAACCAACTAATGAGAAAAGATTCAATTATCTAAAAGATGTAAATATTTATATGATTTTATATAGCTACTCAAAGTTTATGCATATATAAATTATCAAAATCATAAGAAAAAATTCACAAATCTACATCACAGTATGGGATTTTAATATATTTTTTAGGTAACTGTGAGATCTAGGAAACAAGTCTGTGTATGCATACGTATATGACAGAACAGTTATCAAGTTCAAACTTGATCATTTGTTTAGAATATACATTAACAAATGGAAAATAAACAAGCCCTTTAAGTTCACCCATAATATTTGCCAAATATAAATTTAAATAAACCAATGAATATACCATTAAGTTTCTCCATGGAACTAGATCGGTTGATTTAAAACAGTTTTCATGAACAAATCACGGTCAAGAAAATGCAAGACAATTTTGAAGGAAAAAAATAAAACAAGAACCATGGACCTACTCTACCTGATATCCAGGGTTGTTCTAGAGCCATGCTGATTAAGCCGATGTGTATTGGCATAGAAATTGGCATGTTAACTAACTGGACAGAATAGGAAGCATAGTAAAAGATCCATAGCTAGAGAGATTTTCAGTACTTGACAGAGGTAACACTGCAGTTCTATGGCAAATGTAGACATTATTCAGTAAATTAGATCAGCCTATGAATCAATGATTGATGTGTTAATCCAAACTCTGACAATAACTAACTGTACTGCCTTAAACATTTCACTGGAGCCAATAAAATGTAAAGAATTATGGAGGATTGTGGTAGTTAGATTCAGTTGTCAACTAGGCCAGGTGAAGGCACCTAGTTCTGTTGCTGTGGACATGAGCCAATGGTAGGTAAATTTCATCTGTTGCTAATTACATCTGCAGTCGGCTAGGAGGCGTGTCTCCTGCAATGTGTGATGTTTGACTTAATTGGCATGTGCTTAAATGATAGAATGCAATGTAGCACAGTTTAAGCAGCTCAGCATGCCTCATCTCAGCACTCGCAGCTCAGCCCAGGTCTTTGGAGATGCAGAAGAATGGGACATGAGTTATTACAGTTCTGTCACTTTATGTGACCACCTGGAGATTTCATTTGCATGTAAAATTTAAAGTAGTGAAATACAGGGTAGCCATTAGCAATCCACATTGGCAATATTCCCCTGAGTCCAGAGAAAGAATTCATTTCAGGATGGTAATGTCGAAATGAATGGTCTCTATAAACCAACATTAGCCAATGAAATAGAAACTGTCATCTCCTCATTAGGTCTTTTCTAAATCTAAAATGCCATGTTTCTGAAATAATGGATCAAGATTATTTTCATATATTTTAATTATGCATCTGCAAGAAGGATGAAGCTGGACCACATCATTTGTCAGCATTCTTTGTTCCGATTCTGGAATTTGAGGGTATTTCTCTTCAATTTCTCTTCCTGTAGTACCTAACAATTTTCCTTCCATAAACCAACACAGTTTAGAAATGCAGTCACTGGAGATTTTATCTATCCACATTGGACACATCAAAAAATCTGAGGAGAGCAGAGATCTTGTCTGCAGAATTAGCAACAACTACCATTGTATGCATAGAAAAACAAAATTCTCTGTGGGCATTGGGTACAGCAAAGTTGCAAAGGAGGAAGCGATTTCCTAAGGGCAGGTCTAAAAGCTGGGCTCATTCATGCCAGTAAGGAAACACTTTCTGTGGCCATAAAGGCCTCCCACCCTAATGTGGGATTTGTTTATTCTGGGGTCTTATTTTTTCTTTTTTAATCCTAGTTCTGGTGTTATGTAAGTAGATAAAAGCTTGTACGTAGGTGATTTGAGATGCCAAGAAAAGTAATTGGATTAATGCACTTCGCTCTCATGCTACTGCCAAATGAGTCTGTGGTATGTGGGCTTTTTATGTTATTCTGAGTTGGCATCACACCATCAGTTGCTTCTCTAACTTCATTATCCTCTTCCCGTCAGAACCATTCATCCAGCCTCCTCTCCTGTCACACTCCCACCTTCAACAATTCAAGTTCCCATCCACTTCCCTCTAATTTCAGCTCTCTTTTTCTTCTCAGGTTTCTTACATAGCGAAAACAAAACACAACAAAAAAACTTCCAAATTACACCAAAGCCTTATGGAGTGTGATTTCATTCGGTAGGAAAGTATATTTCATCTCAGACTGGACAGCAAAATACCTTTGCACTCGCCATGTATAAGGATGTTAAGAAGAAGAAATATGACACAAGAAATCACAATGTGCATATACACAACTCAAGAAAAGAAACGCTTTATGGATTTCAGTCAATGATCTACCATTAATTAGAACTGAAACAGAGTTTTGTGGTGTGAAGAGTATTGGTCATGGATGATGAAGTCTGAGGTATTGCTGCTATGCGTGATACTGGGAAATTTCTTTATATCTGGGGCTTTCTTAACTACTTCACAGAGTTGCAATAAAATAAAGAAATATTAAAATACTTTATATATTGCTAAATGTTATGTACTATAAGGGTGGTGTTGTTTTTTTTATTCATTGATTCATACCCTACTTGATAACGATTCACAATTAATTGCAGTTACTGCATGAAATAGCATTACAATTATGGTTCTTTTAGAATCTTCTACATTTCAGGATTTTACCAGTTCAAACTGGCTTTCTCTCCGTTAGCTCCCATCTGTGAAGATGTGCTTATAGCACAAAAACATCTCTTGCAACAGCTCATTTTTGCTGAAAGCAATGGCCTTCCATTTCCTGCTGTTTGGTCTACGTGCTGACTTTTAGCAGACGGTAAGGGTATGAGTTCCTAAAGCAACTATACCAAGTATTTTTCCTTGACAACTGTCTCTGCCAGTTTGAAAAGATTATATATGATAGAAAAGCCATGCTTTAATCCTGATCCACCTTGTGGGAACATCTCTTTCTTTTAATCCCCATTTAGTATGGTAGATAGGAAACTTTGATTACATTATCTCCATGGAGATGTGACTCACCCAATTGTCAGTATTAATCTTTGATTAGAAGGAAATGTGATTCCACCCATTGCAGGTGGATTTTGATTAGTTTACTGAAATCCTATAAAAGAGGAAGCATTTTGGAAAAAGCTTCAGAGCCATGGGAGAGAGCCATGAGAACCATGAGAGCCCATGCAGTCAGAGACCTTTGGAGATGAAGAAGGAATATGTCCCTGGTGGAGCTTCATGAAACAAGAAGCTTGGAGAGAAAGCTAGTAGATGCTGCCATGTTTGCAATGTGCTTTTCCTGTTGAGAGAGAAACCCTGACCATCATCGGCCTCTCTTGAGTGAAGGTCACCTCTTCTTGGTGCCTGAATTTGGACATTTTTATAGACTTGCTTTAATTTGCACATTCTCATGGCCTTAGAACTGTGGACTTGCAACTTAACAAATTCTCCCTTTTAAAAGCCATTCCATTTCTGATATATCACATTCCAACAGTTTGCAAACTAAAACACTGTCATTAAAAAGCAAGTCTATAAAAATGTGGCTTTAAAAGCAAGCTAAAAGCTAGATTTTCATAGATGGAAGCTAGCATTATGAATGTAGTTCTGATGTTTTGGAAACAGATTTTATTTGACTTGGGTTCAGATAAATACACTGAAATAAATTTACTGTCCTCTTTTCCTCAGTAACAGTTCTTATGAGAGAAGTTACTGCTATGATCTTAATCGTCCATTAAGTCAACCTCTCAGAACTTTCCTAGTGACTCTCCTAAAGCACACAGTTATTCTAAGAAAGTTTTGTCACTGTAACTTGAACCAAAAAAGTTCCTTCTAATAACATTTTCTTAATTTCCATGAAAGACATACTCTTTACTCACTCTAAAAATTTGGAAAATATTAAAGCAAAAAGAAGAAAATATACAATTCCCTTAAGGTTACACCTGGAGACAAATAATGGCTATTTATGTTTTACTTTATACTTTTCCAATTTTTTTCTATGTAATTATATGCATTTTATTAAAATTTAATGGACTTTTATGGATTTTCCTTATTATAGAAGTAATATGAGATTCTTGCAGAAAATTAGAAATGCATTCAAGTGGAAAGAAAATAAATTTAACTCACAATCTTATAACCAGATATAATTGCTGTACAGTTTTTGCTGTATATCTTTCTAAACTTTTCATCCAGCTACATATACATTTTATTAGAGTTTAATTAACTATACTACCTTCTTGTTTTGCAAAATAAGTAAGAATTTACTGCAGAAAAATAGGAAAATACAGACAGACAAAGTTGATGTAAAAATTACCCATAATCTTATCATCCCAAAATAATCACTATAATACTGGTTTATATTCCTTGATGTCTTAGTATAGACTTTATTATATTGTATATGATTTTTCACCCCCACAAAAATAGGATGACAGTTTTCTATATACAAATCCTTTACATTTTTGGTTAGGTATATTCCTAGATATTTGTTTCTTTTCACTGTTAGTGTAAAGTGATTTTTTTCTTGATTTACTCTGCTGATTGTTCATTATAAGTGCATAGAAACCCTGCTGATTTTGGGTTAACAATCTTGTACCCCTTCACTTTATTGAGTTCCTTTATTAACTCTAGGGTATTTGTTGTGGATTTTTCAGGATTTTCTGTATACAGGATCATGTCATCCACAAATAGGAAATGTTTTTCTTCTTCCTTTTCAATTTGTAGGACTTTGACTTCTTCTTGCGTAATGTTCTGATTGAACTTCCAGCATCGTGTTGAACAACAGTGATGACAGAAGGCGTCCTTGCCATCTTCCTAATCTTAGGGGAAAAGCAATCATCTTTGACTATGGTATTAGTTGTTGGTTTTTCCTACATGCCCTTCATTGTGTGAAGAGTGTCTTTCTATTCCTAGTTTTCCAAGTGCTCTTATCAAGAGGTGCTAGATTGGGTTAACAGCTTTTTCAGCTTCAATGGAGATTTTTCCCCCTTCGTTGTTAATGTGGCATATTACATTAATTGATTTTCTTATGTTGACTACCCCTTGCATACTTGGGAAAATCCCAGTTTGTCATGGTGAATAATTCTTTTAATGTGTTGTTTGATTCTCTCTTCTAGTATTTTGTGGAGGATTTCCACATCTATATTCATAAGGGATATTGGTCTGGAATTTTGTTTTTTATGGTATATTTATCCAGCTTCGATATGAAGGTAATGTTGACCTCATAAAATGAATTAGGGAGTGTTCCCGTCCTCTTCTATTTTTTAGAAGAGTTGAGCAGGAATGTTGTTCATTCTTTTTGGACTGCTTGGAGAAGCCAACTGGTCCTGGGTTTTTCTTTGTAGGCAGATTTTTTAAAATTCCATTTCTTCTTCAATCAGTGTTAGTAGTTTGTGTGTTCCTAGAAATTTGCCTCTTTCATCAAGTTTATCTAATTTGTTGGTGTGCAGTTGTTCATAGTATATTCTTATAGTCCTTTCTGATTACTGTGAGGTCAGTAATAATGCCACCCTTTGCATTTCTAATTTTAATTAATTGCGTCCTCTCTCTTTTTCTCTAGCCAGAAGGTTTGTTATTTTACTGATCTTTTTTAAAAAAAAAACAACTTTTGGTTTAATAACTATTTTTTGTTTTCCTAATTTATCTCCACCCTAATCTTTGTCATTTTCTTCCTTCTGCTTATCTAGGGATTTAGTTTGCTCTTTTTCTAGTTCTTCCAGGTTCATCTTTGTTAATGTAAACATTTAGAGTTATAAATTTCCTTCTCAGCACAGCCTTTGTTATATTCCATAAGCTTTGGTATGCTGTATTTTCCTTTGCCTCAAGATATTTATTCATTTCATTTGTGGGTTC
Source organism: Tamandua tetradactyla (assembly GCF_023851605.1). Lineage (NCBI taxonomy): Eukaryota > Metazoa > Chordata > Mammalia > Pilosa > Myrmecophagidae > Tamandua > Tamandua tetradactyla. The sequence goes on from NC_135354.1 coordinate 6,233,681, forward strand.
CTCTTTAACTGATTCGCTTCTTTTAAGGGTATGTTGTTTAATTTCCACTTATTTGTGAATTTTGCAGTTCTCCCTCTATTATTGATTTCTAGTTTCATTTCATTGTGATTGGAGAAAATATATAGTATACTTGCAATATTTTTTAACTTACTGACACTTGTTTTGTGACCCAATATATATTCTGCCCTGGGGAATGATCCATGTTCACTGAAGAATATCTTCTTGTTGTTGGGTGAACTGTTCGATATACGTCTGTTAGGTCTAGATGGTTTTTTAGTATCATTCAAGTCCTATATTTCCTTATTGATATTCTGTTTAAATGTTCTACCCATTATTGAACATGATCTATTAAAATCTCCTACTATTGATATAGAATCTTCAATTTCTCCCTTCAAATCTGTTGGTATTTGTTTTATATATTTTGAGGCTGTGCTCATAGGTACATATATATTTATAACTGTTATGACTTCTTGCTGAATTGGCCCCTTTATCTGTATATAATGACCACTTTTGTCTCTTGTAACAAAACAGACAAAGTTCATTTTCGCTGATAGTAATATCGCTGCACCAGCTCTCTTTTGGTTACTACTCTGAATGGTATATATTTTTCCATGCTTTTACTTTCAACTTAATACATCTTTGAATTTAAAGACATAAAAATTGAGAACTGCATGTAGTTAGGTCATGCTTTTTTTATCCATTCTGCCAATCTTTGTCTTTTGACGGAAGAGTTTAAAACATTTACAGTTAAAGTCACTACCAATAATGAAGAAATTTTTGCCATCTTGTTGTTTAGTCTTTGTAAGCATGTACCTTTTTGTCCCTCCATTCTTCCATTAATGCTTACTTTCATATTTATTTGATTATTTTAATTGTACCATATTGAGTCCTTTCTCGTTTCTATCTGGAAATAGGTTTAAATGTATTTTTTGTGACTACTATGGGGTTAAATTTGGTATCCTAACCATATAACAATACCAAATTGACTTCAATAGCATAAACGTACACTATTACTATACCCTTCCATTCCACCACACTTCTCCTTATTACAAGCTATATCTTTGTACATTTTATATGCAAAAGTGTAGATTTATCATTACTTTAAAAATATTTGCATTTTACCATCTAAGAACTAAGAAGTGGAATTATATGCCAAAAAATGCAATACAAGACTACTGACATTTATAATTACCCAAATGGTTACCTTTCCTGGAGGTTCTTTAATTCTTTATGACACTTTGAACCACTGTCTAGTGTCATTTCCTTTCAGTCTGCAGAACTCCCTTTAGTATTGTTTGTATGCTATGTCTAATTGTAATGTACTACTTCAGCTTTTGTTTAACTGGGAATGTCTTATACTCTCCCTCATTTTTGAAAGAAAGCCTCACTGGGTTTAAAATTCTTGGTTGACAATTGTTTCCTTTCAGCACTTTAAGTATTTCAACCCATTACCTTCTTGCTTGGTGGTTTCTGATGAGAAATGGGCACTTAATCCCATTTCTCATACAGCTTCAGCAGTATATCAGAGGACAAATTTTTCTTCAGGGCCAACCTGTTTCATGTTCTCTGGGCTTATTAATGCTGCATGTTCACATCTTTTGCTAAGTTTGAATAGGTTTTTAAATCATTATTTCTTTTAATATTCCTTCTGTCCCTTTCTTTCTTTCTTTTCTTTCTGGGAGCCCTAAAATGCATGTATTGGTATGTTTGATGGCATCCTAGAGGTCTCTTCATCTATTTTTGCTTTTTATAATTTTTTTCCTGCTCTTCAGCCTGACTCATTTCAATTGTCTTGTCTTCAAGTTTACTGATTCTTCTGCCAGCTCCAATCTACTGTTGAACATTTTGCACTTCAGTATGTGGTTTTCAGCTTCATTAGTTCTATTTGGTTCCCTTAACAGTTTTTATCTACTGAGATTCTAATATTCTTCATTCATTGCTTTCCTGATATTCTTTAATTTTTTCTCTGCATTTTAAAAAATTTCTCTGAACATATTTAATTTCATTTTTAAGGTATTTTTCCAGTATGTCCAGAATCTGGGCTTATTCTTTGAAGCTTTCTGTACTTTATCCTCTTCCTTTGAATGAATTCTTATTTCCTGTTTCTTCATTTGTCTTGTCATCTATTTTTTGCACTGATTATTTTAATATATTAAAATGTTAATTCTGGAATATCTAATCCTGGTGTGTCTGTTCCTTGAGTTTGGTGAATTGATAGAATTTTTCTTGAGTGTCAGCCCTCCTATAAGTTAGGTTTGCCCAAGGTAAATTCCAAGTGCAGAGTCCTTACTTTCTTTTTCTGTGCCTGTGTCTTTTCCTGGGCTTGTGTTTGCTAGTGGTCTTAGAGATCACCCTGTTACAGGAATTTTTTACCCCTCAACTTCCCAGGAGACAGGTCTTCCCACTTTCCCTAGTGTTATGCTTCAGGACATAAAGCCAATAAGTGTTTCCCACTGGCTTCCCAGTCAATTGCTTCCTACATGTAATTACACTTACAACTCTTTCTCAAGCTGCTTTTGTTTGGAGGGAAAATTTTGGTGTGGGGCATTATGTAGGATAGGAGTTTCCTAAGTCAGTTTTTCCCAACCAGAACAAGGCCATGTATCTACCAAGAAAACTGTAGCATGCTCTAAATTGCCCTGGGGAGAGAATGAAGGGGAAGCCAAGAAGTTGTCAAGAACTTCCCCATGCACCCCAAAGCTGTGCTTTTTTATCTTGGCACCTGCACAGAAATGCATTCCGTCAACTTTTTGCTAAATCTCTGAGAAAGAATACAGCCTTTAAGACTTGTGTTGGTTTACTAGCTGCTGGAATGCAATATACCAGAACTGGAATGGCTTTTATAAAGAGGAATTTAATAAGTTACAGATGTACAGATCCAAACTGATGGAAATGTCCAAACTACAGCATCCCGGGAAAGATGCCTTAATTACCAACAGTGCATGAGTCTTCCCAATTTTCCCACATCTCACCAATGCCAATATTGTCAGTTATTTATATTTCTGCAAATGTGGAGGGTACGTCATAATACATATTTATGAGTTTAATTTGTATTTGTCTGATTATGTTTAGTCTTTCTTCATATGTATATTTGTCTTTCAAGTTCCTCTTTTGGGAAGTGTTTATCCAATTGTTTTGCCTATTTTTTGATAATTTTACTTGTCTTCTTATTGATTCATAGTTCTTATATAAGATCATTATCTTTTGGGTGTATATTTTTGGATATCTTCTTTGTAGCCTGTATATTCACTTTTTAAATACTGTCATTTGATTAGCACAGGTTCTTAGTTTAATTGTAGTCAAGTTTACCATTTTTCCTGCATGGTTTGTGTTTTCAGTGTCTTCTTTGAGAAATCTTTTACCTACCATGATTTATGAAAATATTATTCTATATTATTTTCTAAAAAGCTTTATACTTTTGCCTTTAAAAGTTAAATATTCATTCTGTCTGGATTTGATGTTTCTATGCGGATTCAGATTTCCAAGTGGTTGCCCAAATGTGGCAATGTGTCCCATTTGTTAAAATGTATATGGTTTTCTACTTATCTTCTATAACATTTCATTCATAAATAATGTTCCATCTATACATAGTTTATCTGTGAGATGTCCCTTCTTATCCATTCTTTTGTTTATCCATTGTTGTACCAGGGAAACAATGTCTTAATAATGATAGCTTAAAGTAAGTTTTGGTCTCTCACATGACAAGAGCTAACACCTTCTTTTTTTTGAGACTCTCTTGACTATTCTTTTTTTAACTTTTTTATTGTATAGTATAACATGTACAAAGCAAAGAAATGAAAAGCAATACTTTTCAAAGCTCTCTTCAGAAAAGTGGTTACAGAATAGATCCCAGGGTTTCTCATGGGCTACCATGTGATCCTCTCATATTTTTCCTTCTATTTGCTCCAGAATATAGGAGACTAGAGGGCTTAAATTCTTTATCATCACCACAGTCGACTTTTATTCCTTCTTTTCTGGTGAACAATAACATCTATACAAAATTCTATGAATTTCCATGCACAGTACCACAATTAGTTGTAGAACATATTTCAGACATTGAGATGGGTTACAAATTTCACAATTTTAGCTTTTTACTTCTGACTACTACAAAATCCTGGAGACTAAGAGAGATATCAGTTTAATGATTCAGAATTCATGTTCATTTGTTAAGTCCTATCTTCTATGTGTAATTCCACCATCACCTTTGATCTTTTCATACCTCTCATTGGGGTTGTTTGGGCTATAGCAATTCTAAATTTTTTATATTGAAAGGTCTGTCACTAATATGGGGTAGGGAGAAGGAACTATCTGATATTTTGGAGAGCTGGGCTAGGTTTCAGGACTTATCTGGCCCAGGGATCCTTCTGTAGGGTACGGGTTTCTGGAAATTTACTCTAGTACCTGCAACCCTTGTGGACTCTTATAAATTGCCCTAGGTGTGCTTTAGGATTGTCTGGAATGGTCCTGGTTGGGGTTTCACATTATACTATGTAATAAGGTCTACCTGAAGCTTGTGTAAGAGCAACTTCCAGAGTAGACTCTCGACTATTTGAATTATCTCTGCCACTGATGCTTTATTAATTACACTTCTTTCCCCCCATTTGGAAAGGATATAATTGCTGATCCTACGATGCTAGGTCTGGATTCATCCCTGGGAGTCATCTCCCATGTCACCAGGGACACTTTCACCCCTGGATAACATGTCCTACGTAGCAGGGAGGGCAATGATTTCACTTTCAGAGTTGGACTTACAGAGACTGAGCCTACATCTGAGCAACAACAGAGGTCCTCCAGAAGAAACTCTTAGGCATGCCTAAAGGTAGGCTAAGCATTCATGTTGCCTACATAAGCTTCACAAGAGTAAGTCTCATGATCGAGGGGATGGCCTATTGATTTGGGTGTCCCTAAAATTTGGGAGAGTATCAGGGGATTCTATGATGGTAAGATTTAATAGTTCCACAGTGTTTCTCCCATCCCTCAAGGGACTTTGTCAATACTTTTTGATTATCTGGTTAATATGCTGTGGGATGTTTCCAGGCATTACAATAATCTATACAGTATTAAGGACCTCTTTCTCATTCTGCACTCCGTGTGTTTCAATTGTTGAAATGAACTATATAGATAAGGTGAATTAGATTATGCACTGCTGAAACTTTCAGTTCCACATCAAATAAAACTTTCTTCCATTGGTCTCAAAGAGTATGTTTGGTTCTAAAATATAGACACTGTCTTCATTACCCCTATGTTCTGAACTACTTTAAGCCCAATCTGTTCAGCTTTGTTCTTATCTCTAAATATCAGATTATATATATATATATATATATATATATATATATATATATAAAACAGCCTCTCAAAATAAAGAAATAATAATCACCACTCCGGACTTAATGCATCTGTTCTAAAAGCTTACAATCTAGGCCCCTGTTTTCTTATGAGGATTTTCTCAATGTGACCAAACCATTGCTGTTTTTTTGTTTCTGGCTTATTTTGTCTCACCAAATGTCCCACATATTCTTTCACATCGTTGCAGGTCTCACAACATTGCTCCTTTTTTGTAGCAGTACATGTTTCATTCATAAGTTTACATCATTATTCACCATTCTACTTCTCAGTGAGTGCATCCTTAAGGCACCTGCATTCATCGGGCATCATGTAGTGGGCCCAAAGTCCACAGTCCATCAACATTCTCAATTTTAGATAATGTTATTGTTCCCAAGAGACAGAAAACCAATAAACGCATCCTCACCAAATAGTACATCTAAACCTCCTGTTAATTCTTATCCCTCACCCCATTATTGACATCTGCTGTTGCTGTGGTAGTGCTGACGGTTTCCTTCTGAACATAGTTCATAGCATGCAATAGCAGTTTTCTCCCTCTATCCTGGTCTCAAACACTCTTTATACAAGAATTGTATCTTTGAAGTAATTCTTACAAGAACTCATCCATCTTTCTAGTGTGAGTCAGTGGGACATGTAGGTCTATACAGCCCTTTTCAATCTTGTTCATCTTCAATATGGCAATATTACTTCTAGACCCACTAGAGAATCACCTTTGCTCCTATGTAGTCCATTACATTGGAGTTTGTGGTAGTTAGATTCAGTTGTCAACTTGGCCAGGAGATTGTACCTAGTTTTGTTGCTGCAGACATGAGTCAATGGTACAGGAAACTCATCTGTTTCTGCTTTATATCTGCAGTAGGCTAGGAGGCATGCCTGCCGTTTGACTTAATTGGCTGGTGCTTAAATGAGAGACCGCAATGTAGCACAGCCTAACCAGTTCAGCATTCCTCATCCCAGCACTCACAGCTCAGACTAGGTCTTAGGAGATGCAGAAAGAAGTCACCTCAGGGAAAGCTGTTGAAACTCAGGGGCCTGGAGAGAATACTGGCAGAGACCATCCTGTGCCTTCCCAACTAAGAAAGAAGCTCAGTGAAAAGTTAGCTGCCTTTCCTCTGAAGAACTAACAAAATAAATCCCCTTTTATTAAAAGCCAATCCATTTTTTTGTGTGTTGCATTCCAGCAGCTAGCAAACTAGAACAGAGTTCAACCTCATTAGCTAATGGTCCACCCATATCTACCTTCTGTGTATCTCTAGATCCCCTGTATTCTCTTTTATAAGTCTCTGATTATACCTTTATGCTGGTCATAAAAGTGGAATCATACAATATCTGTCCTTTTTGTGTCTGGCTAATTTTGCTCAGCATTTTGTCCTCAAGGCTCATCCATCTTGTCGTGCCTCAGGACATCATTTTGTCTTACTGCTGCATAATATTCCACCATATGTATATACCGCATTTTGTTGATCCACTCCTATGTTGATGGGCATTTGGTTTGCTTCCATCTTTTGGTGATTGTGAATAATGTTTCTATGAACATCAGTGTGCAATTGTCTGTTTGTGTTGTATTCACCTCTTCTGGGTATATACCAAGTTGTGCTATTCCTGGGTCATAGGGCAACTCAATATTTAGTTTCCTAAGCAACCACCTGTCTTCCAGAGCGGCTGCACCATTGTACATTTGCACTAGCAGTGAATAAGTGTCCCAGTTTCTCCACATCTCTTTAACATTTATAGTTTCCTGTTTGTTTAATAGGAGCCATTCTTATAGGTGTGAGATTGTATCTCATTGTAGTCTTGATCTGCATTTCACTTATAGCCAATAAAATGAGCTTTTGAGAAAGCTGTAATTCCTCTTCAGAAATATGCCTATTCAATCTTTAGCCCAGTTTACAATTGGATCTTTTATTCTTTTGTAGTTGAGTTGTATGTTTTCTTTGTATATAGAGGAAATTAAACCTTTGTCTGATATGTGATTTCCAAATATTTTCTCCCATTGAGTTGGCTGCCTCTTAACCTTTTTGACATAGTCTTTTAAGATGAAGAAGCATTTAATTTTGAGGAGTCCCCTTTTATCTATTTTTCTTTTGTTGCTTGTGCTTTGGGTATAAAGTTTAGGAAGCTACCTTCTATTACTAGGTCTTGAAAATGTTTCCCTACATTTTCTTCTAGAAGCTTTATGGTGCTTTTTAGGTGTTTGAAGTACTTTGAGTTAATTTTTGTGCAGGGTGTACTATGATAGGGGTCTCCATTCATTCTTTCCCTTAGCTTGATATCCAGTTCTTCCATACCCAATTATTGAAAAGACTATTTTGTCCCAGTTCAGTGGATTTGGGGACCTTGTCAAAAATCAGTTGACCATAGATTTGGTATTTCTGCACTCTCAATTTGATTCCATTGGTCAATTCTTCTGTCTTTGTGACAGTACCATGCTGTTTTGCCTAATGTAGCTTTAAAATATATTCTGAAGTCAGGGAGTAGGGTCTTTTTCCCTTTCAGATGAATTTGGTAGTTAGCTTTTCCAAATCTTCAAAGTAGGTTGTTGGAATTTTGATTGGTATTGTGTTGAATCTGTAAATCAATTTGGGGAGAATTGACATCTTAAGTGTATTTAACCTTCCTGTCCATGAACAAGGAATGTCTTTCCACCTATTTAGATCTCTTTTGATTTCTTTTAGCAATGTTATGTAGTTTTCTGTATATAGATCCTTTACATACCTAGTTAAGTTCATTCCTACGTGTTTGACTCTTTTAATTGCTATTTGTAATGGAATTTTTTCCTTAATTGTCTCCTCAGCTAGCTTATTACTTGTATATAGAAATATTACTGATTTTTGCATATTAATTTTATACCCTGCCACCTTGCTGAATTTGTTTATTAGCTCCAGTAATTTTCCTGTAGATATCTCAGGATCTTCCAGATATAGTATCATATCATCTGCAAATAATGAGAGTTTTACTTATTCTTTTCCAATTTGGATACCGTTTATTTGTTTGTCCTGCCTGAATGCTCTAGCTTGAACTTCTAGCACAATGTTGAATAATAGTGGTGACAGTAGACATCCTTGTCTTATACCTGACCTTCGGGGGAAGACTTTCAGTCTCTGTCCATTGAGTACAATGCTGGCTATAAGTTTTTCATATATTTCCTTTATCATTTTGAGGTAGTTACCTTTGATTCCTATCTTTTGGAATGTTTTGATCAGAAAAGGATGCTGAATTTTGCTGAATGCTTTTTCAGCATCAATCAAGATGATCATGTGATTTTTCTTCCTTTGGATTTGTTAATGTGCTGTATTACATTAATTGATTTTCTTGTGTTGAACCATCCTTGCACTCCTGGTATAAACCCCACTTGTTCATGGTGTATAATTCTTTCAGTATGTTGTTTGAATACATTTGCTAATATTTTATTGGGAATTTTTGCATCTATGTTCATTAGGGAAATTGGCTGTATTTTCAATTTCTTGTAGCATCTTTACCCAGTTTTGGTTTTTAAATGATAGCTTCATAAAGTGAGTTACGTAGAATTCCTTTTCCCTCAATTTTTTTTGAAAAGTTTGAGCAGGTTTGGTCTAAGTTCTCCATGGGATGCTTGATAAAATTCCCCTGTGAAGCCATCTGACCCTGAGCTTTTCTTTATAGGAATATTTTTGATGACTGATTGAATCTTTTTACTTGTAATTGGTTTGTTGAGATCTTCTATTTCTTCCTGAATCACTGTATCTTGTTTGTGTGTCTGCCAGAATTTATCCATTTCATCTAAGTTGTCTAGATTTTTGGCATATTTGTTCACAGTATCCTCTTATGAATTTGTTTATATCTTCAGGGTCTGTGATAATGCACCCCTTCTAATTTCTTTCTTGATTTTGTTTATTTGCATCCTCTCTCTTTTGTTCTTTTTCAATCTTGTTAGTTCCCCATGAATTTTATTCATTTTCTCAAAGAACCAACTTTGGGTTTTATTGATACTTTCCATTGTTCTTTTGTTCTCCCATTCATTTATCCCTGCTTTAATCTTTGTTAGTTCTTTTCTCTCTTCATTGTCTAGTCGTCACATCCAATCATTTCATCTTGTCATCTTGTCTCATCTAGTCGTCCCATCTCATCTTTTCTTATCTCAACATCCCATCTTGTCACCTCATCTCATCTCATCGTCCTGTCTCATCATCTCTTCTTGTCATTTCATCTCATCATCTAGTCTCATCTCGTCATCCTGTCTCATCATCCAGTCTTGTCATCCTATCTCATCTCATCGTCCTGTATTTTCATCCTATCTCATCTCGTCATCCCATCTTGTCATCCCATCTTGTCATTCCATCTCATCTTGTCATCCTGTCTCATTCTCATTGTTTTTTTTCACTGTCTTTTCTCATCTTGTTGTCCCATCTCATTGCCCTACTTGTCCCAACTCGGCATCCCATCTCACCTCATCATCCTGTTTCACCATCACATCTCATCTCTTTGACACATCTCACCATATCATTTTTTCATCTCATCACATCTCTTCATACCATCACATCTCCTTGTCTCATCTCACCATCTCATCTCAACTTTTCATCTCATCTCGTCGTCAAGTCTTGTCTTGTCTTCCCATCTCATCATCTTGTCTTTTTGTTTCGTCTCATCATCTCATCTCATCGTCCCGTCTTGTCATCTGTCTCATCATCCCGTCTCGTTATCCCATCTCATCTCGTCATCCCATCTCATCGTCTGTCTTGTCATCCCGTTTTGTCATCTCATCTCGTCTCGTCTCATCTCATCTCATCATCTCATCTCATCTCATAATCCCATGTTGTCATCTTGTCTCATCTCATCGTCCCATCTCATCTTCCACCTCATCATCATGTCTCATCACCTCATCTCATCTTGTCTTCTTATTGTCTCATAGTCTCATCTTGTAGTTTCATTTCATCTTCTCATCTCATCTCTTCATCCAGTCTTGTCATCTCGTCTCATCTCATCATCTCATCTCATCTCATCATCTCATCTCATCATCACGTCCTTTTGTCTCATCTTTTCTCATCATCCCATCTCATCTCATCATCCCATTTCATAGTCTTATCTCACCATTTCATCTCATCATCTCATCTCACATCATCATCCCATCTTGTCATCCTATCTCATCATGCCATCTCATCTTGTCATCCTATCTTGTCATCTGTCTCATTATCCCATCTTGTCATCCATCTCATCATCCCAGCTCGTCATCTTGTCTCATCTTGTCATCTTATCATCTCATCTCATCTCGTTTTCCCATCTCATCATCCATCTTGTCATCCCATCATGTTGTCTCATTTTGTCATCTCATCTTGTCTCATCTTGTTGACTCATCTCATCTCGTCATCCCATCTCATCATCTCATCATCTCTTTTCATAGTTTCATCTCATCATTCTGTCTCATCTCATCATCTCATCTCATCATTTCATCTCATTTTCTCATCTCATTTGTCGCCCTGTCTCATCATCCCATCTTGTTTCCTGATCTCATCTCACCATCTCGTTGCATTGTTTTGTCTCATCATCCTGTCTCATCTTGTCATCTTATCATCTCATCTCATCTCGTTATCCCATCTCATCATCCATCTTGCCATCCCATCATGTTGTCTCATTTTGTCATCTCATCTTGTCTCATCTTGTTGACTCATCTCATCTCGTCGTCCCATCTCATCATCTCATCATCTCTTTTCATAGTTTCATCTCATCATTCTGTCTCATCTCATCATCTCATCTCATCATTTCATCTCATTTTCTCATCTCATTCGTCGCCCTGTCTCATCATCCCATCTTGTTTCCTGATCTCATCTCACCATCTCGTCGCATTGTTTTGTTTCATCATACTGTCTCATCTTGTCATCCCATCTTGACATCTTGTCTCATCATTTCATCTCATTGTCTCATCTCATATCATTATCCCGTCTCATCATTCCATCTTGTCTCCCTGTCTTGTCTCACTGTCACTTCTCATCATCTCCTCTCATCTTGTCATTCCATCTCATCTCATTCCATCTCAATGTCACATCTCCTTGTCTCCTCTCATCTTGATGTCCCATCTCATCTCGTCCCATCTTGATGTCTTGTCTCATCGTTTCATCTCATCATCTCATCTCAACTCTTCATACTGTCTCTTTGCCCCCTCTAGTCATTCCATCTCATCGTACCATCTCATCATCCCATCTCATCATCTCATCTGTTCTCATCTCGTCATCTCGTCTCATCTCATCATCCCACACATCATCCTATCTCTTCTCCTTCTCTCGTCTCACCATCTAGTTGTCTCATCTCATCATCTCATCTTGTCATCTCATCTCATCTCGTCATCCCATCTCATCATCCTGTCTTGTATCCATGTCTCATCTCACCGTCCTTTCTCATCATCTCATCTTACCAGGTCATCCCAACTCATCTCATCGTCCCTTCTCGTCATCTCCTGTCATCATTTCATCTTGTCGTCTCATCTCATCTCATTGTCCCGTCTCATTGTTCCATCTCATCATCCCGTCTCATCATCTTGTCTCATCTCATTGTCCCATCTCATCGTCCATCTCATCATCCCATATCACTGTCTCATCTCATTATCACATCATCTCGTCTTGTAATTTCATCTCATCATCCTGTCTCATCGCGTCATCCTATCTCATCCCGTCTCATCTCATTGTCCCATCTCATCATCCTGTCTCATTGTCCCATCTCATCATCTCATGTCATGGTCTCGTCTCATCCCCTCATCTCATCTAGTCATCCCATCTCATCATTCTGTCTCATCTCCTCTCTTCTTGTCTTCCCATGTTATCATTCCATCTCATCTCCCTGTCCCATCATCTTGTCTCATCTCATCATCCTGTCTTGTCATCTCATCATTTCATCTCATCACCTCAACTCATCTAGTCCTGTCTCATTGTCACGTCTCATCGACCTGTCTCTTCATTTCGTCTCATTGTCCCATCTCTTCTCATCGTCCCATCTCATTGTACAATCTCGTCATCTCATCTCATCTCAACGTCCCTTCTCATCATCTCATCTCATCACACTGTATCTTCCCCATCTCATCATCACGTCTCTTTGTCTCGTCTCATCTCATCATCCTGTCCCATCACCTCATCTCATCATCTCCTGCCATCATCTCCTCATCTCATCTTCACTTCTCATCATTTCATCTCATCATCTCATCTCATTTCATCGTCATGTCTCATTGTTCTGTCCCGTCATCTCTTCTCATTGTTTCATCTCAACATCTCATCTCATTTCTTCGTCCTGTCTCGTTGTCCCAGCTTATCATCCCGTCTCATCTCCCTGTCTCATCTTACTGTCTCATTACATCATCTCATCTTGTCATCTAATCTCGTCTTCTCATCTTGTAGTTTCGTCTCATCGTCCCATCTCAACCTGTCATCCCTTCTCATCATCTGTCTCTTCATCCTGTCTCATCATCTCATCTCGTCATCCCATCTTGTCTCATCTCATCGTCACATCTCATCTCCTCATTCCATCTCATTGTCCTGTCTCATCTATTCACCCGTCTCATCATCCCATCTCATCATCCTATCTTGTCTCCCTGTCTTGTCTCACATCTCATATCATCATCTCATCTCATCTCATCTTGTCATCCCATCTTGTCATTTTGTCTAATCTCATCTTCTCATAGTCTCATCTCATCTTGTCTTCTCATCTCTTCGTCATGTCTCATCATCTCGTCCCAACTTGTCCCTTTTCGTCTTGTCATACCATCTCCTCATTTCATCTCATCGTTTCATCTTGTTATCTCATCTAATCTCATCATCCCATCTCATTGTCCTGTCTCATCTTGTCGTCCTGTCTTGTCATCCCATCTTGTCTCCCTGTCTCATCATGCAGCCTCATATCATCGTCTCATCTTGTCTCATCTTGTCATCTCAATGCCTCATCATCCCTTCTCGTATTTTCATTTCTTCATCTCTTCTCATCTCATCATCATGTCTTGTCATCTTGTCTCGTCTCATCATCTCTTCATCTGATCCCATCATCCTCTCTTGTCAACCTATCTCATCTCATCATCCTGTCTTGTCAATTGTCTCATCAACCCATTTTGTCATCTGATCTCGTCGATTCATCTTGTCCCATCTCGTCTTCTCATCTCATCTAGTTGTCTTATCTCCTCTTCCTGTCTCATCACATCATCCAGTTTCATTGGCCCCTCTCATCATTTCATCTCATCTCGTCATCTTATCTCATCATCTCATCTCTTCTCATCATCTCATCTTGTCATCCCATCTCATCTTCTCATCATTTCATCTTGTCATCTTTTCTCAAATCATTGTCTGGTCTCATCGTCCAATCTCATTGTTTCATCTTGTTGTCACATCTCATTCATCATCCCATCTTATCGTTCCATCTCATCATCTCTTCTCACCTCATCATCCTGTCTTATCGTATATTCTCATCTCAGCATCTCATCCTCTCATATCATCTTGTTGTCCCATCTCATTGTCTGATCTCATCTCATCATTCCTTCTCATTGTACCATCTTCTTAACTCATTTCATCTCTTTGTCTCTTCTCATCATCTCATCTCATCTCATTGTCTCATCACATCTCATCATCCCCTCTCATCGTCCCATCTCATTGTCTCTTCTCATCTTGTCATCCCAACTCAATGTCCTGTCTCATCTCCGTCTCAGCCCACCGTCTTTTCTCATCATCTTGTCTTGTCTCATCTTCACTTCTTGTCATCTCGTTGTCCTCTCATTTTGCCTGATCTCATTGTCCCATCTCATCATCCTATCTGATCTCATCATCACCTCACGTCATCCTTCTTGTCATCCCGTCTCTTCTTCTCATCTCATCTCGTCATCTTGTCGTCCCATCTCATCTTGTCATCTCATCTCGTCATCTCATCTGATGTCATCATCCTCTCTCATCATCCATTTCATCATCATGTCTCATTATTTCATCTCATTGCTTCATCTCATCACGTCATTTTGTCGTCTTGTCTCCACGTCTCATCTCATCTCATTTTTATGTCTCATTGTACCATCTCATCATCTCGTCTCATCTAGTCATCTCGTCTTTTCATCCAGTCTTATCTTTTCATCATTTCATCTTGTTGTCTTGTCTCAAATCATTGTCCTGTCTCATTGTCCCATCTCATTGTCCTGTCTTGTTGTTTCATCTTGTTGTCTCACATCATTCATTGTCCCATTTCATCATTCCGTCTCATCATCTCTTCTCATCTCATCATCCCATCTTATTGTATTTGCTCATCTCATCATCTTGTCTGCTTTTCTCATCTTGTTTTCCCTTATCTTCATCTCATCTCATCTCATTTCCTGATCTCATTTGTCATCCCATCTCATCGTTCTGTCTCATCATCTCTTCTCATTTCATCATCCTGTCTTATCATATTTTCTTATCTCATCATCTCGCCCTCTCATCTCATCTCATCTTCCATCTCATTGTTTGATCTCATCTCATCATTCCATCTCATCGTCCCATCTTGTCAACTCATCTCATCTCATTGTCTCTTTTTGCCATCTCATCATCTCATCTCGTCTCATTGTCTCATCTCTTCTTGTCACCCCCTCTCTTTGTCCCATCTCATCATCTCTTCTCATCTCATCATCCCATCTTGATGTCCTGTCCCATCTCCTTCTCATCCCACCATCATCTCTCATCATCTCATCTTGTCTTATCTTGGCTTCTCATCGTCTTATTGTCTTCTCATCATTTCAGCTCATCTCATTTTCCCTTCTCATCATCCTATCTGATCTCGTCATCCCCTCATGTCATCTGCCTTGTCATCCCATCTCGTCTTCTCATCTTATCTCATAATCTTGTCATCCCATCTCATCTTGTCATCTCATCTCATCATCTCATCTCATTTTGTCATCCCATCTTATCATCCATCTCATCATCCAGTCTCATTGTCTCAATTCATAGCCTCATCTCATCACCTCATTTTGTCATCTTGTCTCCATGTCTCATCTCATCTTGTCATCATGTCTCATTGTACCATCACATCATCTCGTCTCATCTCATCATCCTTTCTCATCATCCCTTCTCATCATCTCTTTTCATCTTGTCATCCCGTCTCATCATCTCATCTCGTCATTTAATCTCCTCATCTCATCTCATCCTCTCTTCATCTCATCTCATCTCATCGTCTCACTTCATCTCATTGTCTCCTCTCATCATCCCATCTTGTCTCATCTCATCATCACTTCTCATCTCATTGTCCCATCCTGTCATTCCATCTCCTCATCTTGTCTCTTCTCATCTCCTCATCCCCTCTTGTCGTCCCGTCTTATCTCCATGTCTCATCCCACTGACTTGTCTCATCATCTCTTTTTGTCATCTCGTCTCAGGGACTCATTATCTCCTAATTCTGTTGTGTCATCTCATCTTGTCATCTCATCTCATCTCATCAGCCCATCTCATCCTATCTCATCATCTCATCTTGTCTCGTCTCATCATCTCATCTCATCTTGTCATTCTGTCTCATTTTTCCATCTCATCTTGTCTTCCCATCTCGTCATCCCTTCTCATTGTCCCGTCTCATCATCCATGTCCTCATCCTGTCTCGTTATCTCATGTCGTCATCTCATCTCATCATATCAACTCATCTCGTCTCATCGTCTTGTCTCATCTTATCATCCTGTTTCATTGTTCCATTTCTTGTCTCTTCTCTTCTTATCTTTGTGTCTTCTGTCTCATCTCATCTCCATGCCTCATCATCTTGGCTCATCTTTTCATCTCGTCTAGTCAACCCATCTCATCATCTCGTTGTACCGTCTCATCCTCCCATCTCATTGTCCTGTCTCGTTGGCCCATCTCATCTCATCATCCCATCTTTTCGTTCATCATGTTATCCCATTTTGTCATCTCATTTCGTCAACTCATCTTGTCCCATCTTGTCATCTCATCTCATTTAGTTGTCCCATCTCATCCTCCTCTCTCATCACATCATCCAGTCTCATTGTCCCATCTCATCATTTCATCTCATCTCATCATCTTATCTCATCATCTCATCATCTTGTCATTTCATTTCATCAACTCATGTCATCTCATCATCTCATCTTGTCATCTCGTCCTCTCATCATTTCATCTCATCAGCTCGTCTCATCTCATCATCCTGTCTCATCATCTTGTCATCTCTTCTTCTCATTTCATATTGTCATATCATCGCATCTCATTGTCTCATCTTGTTATCCCTTCTCATCATCCTATCTCATCTCATCATCCCATCTCGTTATCCTGTCTCTTCTCGTAATCCCAACTCATCGTCTCATCTCATCATTTCATCTCATCTTCTCATCTCATCTCATAATCCTATTTCCTCATCCCATCTCATCGTCCCATGTCATCTCATCATCCCGTCTCACCATCTCCTCTCATCGTCTCATCTCATCATATCTCCTCACATCTCATCCTCTCATCTCATCTCATCGTCCCATCTCATCATCTCATCTCATCTCGTCATCTCATCAGGTCATGTTGTCTCATCATCTCATTGTCTCTTCTCGTCGTTTCATCTCGTCATCTCATCTCATCTCATCATCCCGTCTCATCATCTCATCTCGTTGTCTCTTCTCATCCTCACATCTTGTCCTGTGTTTTCATCTCGTCTCTTCTCATTGTCCCCTCTCTTCTAATTTTCCCATCTCATTGTACCATCTTGTCATCTCATCTCATCTCATTGTCCCTTCTCATCATCTCATCTCATCACTCTTTCTTGTCATCCCATCTTGTCATCCCATCTCATTGTCTCGTCTCATCTCATCATCCTTCTCGTCATCTTGTCTTGTCATCTCGTGCCATCATCTCATCATCTTGTCTTCACTTCTCATCATTGCATCTCATCATCTCATCTCATTTCATGGTCCTGTCTCATTATCCCATCTCGTCATCTCTTCTCATTATTTCATCTCAACATCTCATATCATCTCATCATCCTGTCTCATCTTCCTGGCTTATTGTCCTGTCTCATCTCCGTGTCTCATCTTGCTGTCTCATTTCATCATCTCGTCTCATCATCTCATCTCATCTTCTCATCTCGTAGTTTCATCTCATCGTCCCATCTCAACCCATCATTCCATCTCCTCATCTGTCTTCACCCTGTCTCATTGTCTCATCTCGTCATCCAATCTTGTCTTGTCTCATCATCACATCTCATCTCATCGTTCCCTCTTGTCCTATCTCATTTCTTCATCCTATCTCATCATCCTTTCTCATCATCCTATCTTGTCTCCCTGTCTCACCTCACACTCTTATATCATCATCTCATCTCCTCTCATCTTGTCATCCAGTCTGGCTCTTATCTCATCTCGTCATCGCATAGTCTCATCTCATCTTGTCTTCTCATCTCTTCATCGCATCTCATCATCTCGTCTCAACCCATCATCCCTTCTTGTCTCCTCTTCCCATCTCCTCATCTCATCTCGTCATTTCATCTCGTTATTTAATCTAATCTCATCATCGCATCTCGTCCTGTCTCATCTTGTTGTCCCGTCTTATCATCCCATCTTGTCTCCCTGTCTCAACTTGCAGTCTCATATCGTCTTCTCATCTCATCCTCTCATCTTGTCGTCTCATTGTTTCATCATCCCTTCTCATATTTTCATCTCATCATCTCATCTCATCTCATCATCTCATCTCATCTCATCATCCCATCTTGTCATCTCATCTCATCTCGTCATCTCATTTTCTCATCTCATCTCTTTGTCTTGTCTTGTTGTTACATCTTCTCGTCTCATCTCTTCTGGTTTTTCCATCTCATCCACACATCTTACCTCCTTGTCTCGTCTTTTCATATAGTCTCATGATCTCATCTCATTGTCTCATCCTCTCAGCTCATAGTTTCATCTAATCATCCCATCTCATCTTATCATCCCACTTCATCCTCCCATCTCATTGTCTCATCTTGTCTCATGTCATCATCTCATCTCATCGCATTGCCTGTCTCATCATCCCATCTCATTGTTTCATGTTGTCATCTCATCTTGTGGTTTCATCTCGTCTCGACTTGTCATTTCTTCTCATCTCATTGTCCCATCTTATCATTCCATCTCCTCATCTCATCTCTTCTCATCTTCCTGTCCTGTCATCCCATCTCATCTCCCTGTCTTGTCATCTCATCTCATCTTATCATCTCATCTCATCATCCCATCTCATCTTCTCATCATTTCATCTTGTCATCTTTTCTCAAATGGTTGTCCTGTCTCATTGTCCCATCTCATTGTCCCGTCTCATTGTTTCATCTCATTGTCTCATCTCATTCCTTGTCCCATCTCATCGTTCTGTCTTGTCATCTCTTCTCATCTCTTCATCCTGTCTTATCATATTTTCTCATCTCATCATCTCACGCACTCTTCTCATCTCGTTGTCCTGTCTCATCATCTCATTTCATCTTGTGGTTTCATCTCTTTTGTCATCTCATCTCATCGTTCCATCTCATCATCTCTTCTCATCTCATCATCCTGTCTTATCATATTTTCTCATCTCAACATCTCATCCTTGAATCTCATCTCATTTTCCCATCTCATTGTCCCGTCTCATCTCATCGTTCCATCTCATCATCCCATCTCGTCAACCCATCTCATCTCGTCATCTCTTCTCATCATCTCATCTCCTTGTCTCATCTCATCATATCATCCCGTCACATCTCATCCTCTCATCTCATCTCATCATCCCATCTCATCACCTCATCTCATCTCACTGTCTCATCTCGTCATCTCATCAGGTCATGTCATCTCGTCATCTCATCATCTCTTCTCATCATTTCATCTTATCATCTCATCTCATCTCATCATCCCATCTCATCTCATCATCTCTTCTCGTCCTCACATCTTGTCCCTTCTTGTTGTCCTGTCTCTTCTTGTTGTTCCATCTCTTCTCATTTTCCCATCTTGTTGTACCATTTCGTCATCTCATCTCAATGTCCCTTCTCATCATCTTGTCTCATCTTGTCACTCTGTCTCATCATCCCACCTCGTCATCTCGTCTCATCTCATCATCCTGTCCTGTCATCTCATCTCGTCATCTCATCATCTCTTCTTCATTTCTCATCATTTCATCTCGTCGTCTCATCTCATTTTGTCATCCTGCCTCATTGTCCCATCTCATCATCTCTTCTCATCATTTCATCTCAACATGTCATCTCATCTCATCGTCCTGTCTAGTCATCTCGGCTTATTGTCCCATTTCATCTCCCTGCCTCATCTTACTGTCTTATTTCATCATCTCGTTGCATCATCTGTTCTCGTCCTCTCATCTCATAGTTTCATCTCATCATCCCATCTCAACCTGCCATCCCATCTCGTCATCTGTCTCTTCATCCTGTCTCATCGTCTCATCTCATCATCCCATCTTGTATCGTCTCACCATCACATCTCATCTCCTCATTCCATCTTGCTGCCCCATGCCATCTTATCATCCCATCTCATCATCTTATCTTGTCTCACTGTCTTGTCTCAGAGTCTAATATCATCATCTCATCTCATCTCATCATTCCGTCTTGTCATCTTGTCTTGTCTCGTAATCTTAAGGTTTCATCTCATCTCATCTTCTCATCTCTTCATCACGTCTCATTGTCTCATCTCAACACATCATCCCTTCTCATCTCCTCTCCCCATCTCCTCATCTCATCTCATTTCATCTCGTTATCTCATCAAATCTTGTCATCCCATCTTGTTTTCCTGTCTCATCTTGTCATCCCATCTCATCATCCCATCTTGTCTCCCTGTCTCATCTCACAGTCTCATATCATCATCTCATCTCATCGTCTGCTCTTGTCATCTCATTGTCTCATCATTCTTTCTTGTATTTTCATCTCATCATCTCGTCTCATCTCGTCATCCTGCCTTGTCATCTCATCTCATCTCCTCATCCCATCGTCTCATCTCATCTCATCATCTTATCTCATCATCACATCTCCCCATCTCATCTCTTCTTGTTTTCCTGACTCATCATCATGCCTCATCTCCCTGTTTCATCTTGTCATCTAGTCTCATCATCTTATCTCGTCGTCTCATCGTCTTGTCTCATAGTTTCATCTCATCATCGCATCTCATCCTGTCATCCCACCTCATCCTCTCATCTCATTTTCTCATCTTGTCTCATGTCATCATCTCATCTCATCTCGTTATCTCGTCCATCATTCCATCTCATTGTCCCATCTCATTGTCTATCTCATTATCCCATCTCA
Source organism: Tamandua tetradactyla (assembly GCF_023851605.1). Taxonomy (NCBI): domain Eukaryota; kingdom Metazoa; phylum Chordata; class Mammalia; order Pilosa; family Myrmecophagidae; genus Tamandua; species Tamandua tetradactyla. The sequence continues at coordinate 6,254,198 of NC_135354.1, forward strand.
TTGTTTCATGTTGTCATCTCGTCTTGTGGTCTCTTCTCATCTCATCTCATCATCTCTTCTCATCTACATGCTCTATCCTGTCATTCTATCTCCTCATCTCATCTCTTCTCACCTTCCTGTCCTGTCATCCTATCTCGTTTCCCTGTCTTGTCATCTCATCTCATCTCAGCATCTTGTCTCGTCATCCCATCTCATCTTCTCATCATTTCCTCTTGTCATCTTTGCTCAAATCGTTGTCCTGTCTCATTGTCCGATCTCATCATCCTGTCTCATTGTTTCTTCTTGTTGTCTAATCTCATTCATCATCCCATCTCATTGTTCCATCTCATCATCTCTTCTCATCTCATCATCTCATCTTATCATATTTTCTCATCTCATCATCTCACCCACTCATCTCATCTCATTGTCCCATCTCATCACTCATCTCATCTCATTTTCTCATCTCATTCATCGACCCATGTCATTGTTCCATCTCATCATCTCTTCTCATCTCATCATCCTGTCTATAGTATTTTCTCATCTCATCATATCATCCTCTAATCTCATCTAGTTGTCTCATCTCATTGTCTGACTCATCTCATTGTTCCATCTCATTGTCCCATCCTGTCATCTGTCTTGTAATCCCATCTCATCTTCTCATCTCATCTCATCATATTGTCATCCCATCTCATCTTGTCATCTCATCTCATCATCTCGTCTCATCTTGTCATCCCATCTCATCAACCAACTCGTCATCCTGTCTCTTTGTCTCATCTCATCACCTCATCTCATCATCTTGTATCCTCCTCTCATCTCATCTTTTCATCCTTTTTCATTGTACCATTTCATCATCTCTTCTCATCTCATCATCCTGTCCTATCATATTTTCTCATCTCGTCATCTCATCCTCTAATAACATCTCATTGCCCCATCTCATTGTCTGATCTCATCTCGTCGTTCCTTCTCATCATCCCATCTCATCAACACATCTCATCTTGTCATCTCTTCTAGTCATCTCATCATCTCATCTCATCTCATTGTCTAGTCTCATCTCGTCATCCCCTCTCATTGTCCCATCACATCATCTCTTCTCATCTCATCATCCCATCTTGACATCTTGTCTCATCTTTGTCTCATCCCACCATCTTGTCTCATCATCTCGTCTTGTCTCATCATAGCTTTTCATCATCTCATTGTCCTCTCATCATTTCTTCTCTTCTAATTGTCCAATCTCATCATCCTATCTGATCTCATCGTTCCCTTTCATTATCTGTCATGTCATCCATCTCATCTTCTTATCTCATCTCATCATCTTGTCGTCCCATCTCACCTTGTCATCTCATTTCATCACATCGTCTCATCTCGTCATCCCATCTCATCATCCATCTCGTCATCCCTTCACATTGTCTCATCTCGTCGCCTCATCTCATCACCGCATCTTGTCCTCTTGTCTCATCTCTTCTCATTTCATCATCATGTCTCATTGTAACGTCCTGTCATCTTGTCTCAACTCTTCATCCTGTCTCATCATCCCATCTCATCATCCCTTCTCGTCTTATCGTCCTGTCTCGTCATCTCATCTCATCATTTAAACTTGTCATCATCTCATCTCATCATCTCTTCATCTCATCATCTTGCTTCATCTCATTGTCTGCTCTCATCTCGTCATCTCTTCACATCTCATTGTCCCATCCTGTCATTCTGTCTCCTCATCTCATCTCTTTTCATCTCCTCATCTCTTGTTCTCCCGTCTTTTCTCCATGTCTTGTTCCACCATCTTGTCTCATCGTCCTCTCTTGTCCTCTTGTCTCAGGGTCTCATTGTCTCATCGTTCAGTTTTGTCATCACATCTTGTCATCTCATCTCATTTTCCCATCTCATCATCTCATCTCATCATCTCATCTTGTCTCCTCTCATCATCTCATCTCATCTCATCATTCTGTCTCATTATCCCATCTCATCTCATCATCCCATCTCATCATCCCATCTCCTTGTCTCTTCACTTCATCTCATCTCATCTCGTCATCTTGTCTCATCATCTCATTTCATCTTCTCAACTCTTCATCTCTTCTCATCTCGTAATCCCATCCCATCATCCCATCTTATTGTCTTGTCTCAAAATCTCATCCCATCCCACCATCTTCTCTTGTCATCTTGTCTCATCATCTAGTCTTGTCTCCTCATCTCGTCTCGTCCTCTCATCTCATTTCATCCCATCTCATCATGTCATCTCATCTCGTCATGTCCTCTCATCTCATTATGTCATTTCTTCTCGACATGTCATATTGTCATGTCATATGCAATATAACACTCATGCCCATAGCTCTGTCAAATCCTACCTTTTTAGTCACAAGTGCTTCATATTATTTTGCTTCATTATAAACTTTTTATTGAAGTAAACTATACCTCCAGCAAAGTGTGACATCATCAGAGTACACCCAGGTGAAATCTCACGAGGCAGACTACACCACACAATCCCATGTATTGGGGCCCGAGCATTGCCAGCACTGTGGGTGGACAGCAATCATGCCTTCTGCCACCACCTTCATCTTCCTCTCAGAACCAACAACTATTTTGACTTGTGAGAAGTACATTTCATTTTCTATTTTTGTGCTTTTGTGAGGAGAATCATGTCACTGAATATACTCTCGCCTTACATACAATTCATCCACATTCATTTCTCAGTGGTTCTCTCATTCTCATTGCTGGCCATACTTCACTATATGACCGTTTCACAATTTCTCCATGTTAGTAGAATCTTGGCTTTATTTTCAGACTCTCTTCATCTGCTAGGGCTCCTATAACAAAACACTGCAAACTAGGAGGCTTAAAGCAACAGATTTATCATCTCAAAGCTGTGGAGGGTAGACATCTGAAGTCTAAAACTTGGCTGGGCCATGCTTCCTCTGAAGTCTCCATGGAAGGATTTGTTCCATGCCTCTCTCCTGGCCTTCTGTGGTTATCAACAATCTTTGAGGCTTTTTGGTTTTCAGTAGCATAACTCTTCCTTTTTCTTTTTGCATGGGCAGGCACCAGGAAATGAACCCAGATCTCCTGCATGGCAGAGAAGAGCTCTACCTGCTGAGTCACCATTTCCCACCCCAAATTTCCTCTTCTTATATGACCACCAGTGGTACTGGATTGAGGGCTTCTCATTTTAATTTATCTAATTCCATCGGTAATGACCCTATTTCCAAACAAGGCCCCATTCTGAAGTGCTAAAATTTAGAAATTCAACATACATTTTTGGGGACACAATTCAGTCTATATCAGAGAGGCCTAATTAATAATGCTTCCTTATTATACTTGTACATGTCTTTTGGTGTGCATCTTCCTTTATTTCTTTGACTATATACCTGGGAGTAGAACTGCAGGGTCAGAGAGCATGCACATGTCCATCTTTAAAAGATACCATTAAACATTTTTCCAAAGTGACTGGGCCAATTTGAATATCCATTGGTGAAATTTTTGTGCATTTTTTGAGCCTGACTACGTCTTTTGGTCTCTTTTAATTAAACCTCTCATTGTTCTCTCTTCTGAGAAAAAGGTGGAGAGAAGGGTGAACTTCATGAGATCCATCAGGACTATTTTTCAGAAGGTGATGAGATTATTTAATCTCCATCTACACTATAAAGATCAGAAAAGGAGAAATGCAGTCAGATTTCTTTTTCAATTCAGCATTGTGCTGGTGTTTCCATCCCTGAAGTGCTGTCAAAATGAAAGAAAGTTCTATCTTTTATCAATTCTATGTTGCATTTTTTGCAGATTTTAACACCTCTGGATTGCAATAGAATTAAAATTAGTTGCCTTTTAGGACTGGGTGTTGTTTGTTTGTTTCTTTGTTGCTTGGAGGTATGCAAATAATGATGCTCCACAATGAATGGCATCTAAAAGCAGAGAAATGTAGAAAATCATCCTTCAAAGTTCCTTCTGGTTGCACATGTCCATGAATTCGTATATGGAAAATTGTTGCTCAGATTTCCCTTCCATAAAGGAACTGTTGCCTTGCTGTAAGGCATGTGGTTAGCTGACAGCTTCAAGATATTTGCTTCTTTGGGGTCTGCCTTGGTTTTCACACCAAGACCAACTCTTTTGAGGTGGCCCTCAGTCAATGTCTTAACAATGTGGAGGCAGCTGTGGCCTTGCTACTCTTAGAACAGCCCCACACCAATAAGTTAGCAAGCTGTTTGCACAAAGACTTTGATATTTCAACACCATATGTGATTCCCCTAATGAGCAATTTTTTTTGCTACAGAGCTTCTCATCAGGCTGGCTGCCTTTGTCAGGCCAGCATCATGGTTTGGCAGCTTCTCCTGCCCAATCAGACATCCTCCCTTTTCTTTTCACAGGTGATACTCTCCCATAAATCTTACTCCTAACTCCATTTTGGAAATACCTTTCCAGAGATCCTGACTCACATGGTTGAAACTAGGAGTGTTCTAAGAAAGCAAGTGGTGATTTTGGAGAATGAAACACTCATTCCCCAGCTAGCAAGAAGGATCCCACCCTGGTCACAAGGTGGAGTATGAACGAGCAGGTACAAGGTGGTGGTCCAAATCCAAAAACTTTCACTTGTGGTGTTTTGAGAGAAAGTGCCAGTAGAGGAATACACACTGGGTGGTGGCATAATTTTAAGCATTGGAAGTGGATGGTGGTGGTGATGATAAATATAAGGATAATGAATTTGGCTGATTATAGCTAATTTGATTGATCCCCTGCAAGTAGATAATAAAATGTTGAGTACAATTAACCATGGAAACAATAGAAAATTAAGCATGAGAACCACAGAATCTCTTTGGCAGCCTACAAAAAGCTCTCTTCCCGTGCAGCGGGCTGCATAAAAAGTGAAACTCAAAACCAAGATTTAATAATCAGAGTAGCTGAGCTTTAAGCCAGGTGAATGCTCATTGGAGGAAAGTCTGTTATGTCAAAGTCAGGGCCCTGTGTGGGAAAGCCTGAATCCCTGACACATGGGATAGGGCATAGGAGGGATCTCCCTGAAGAGTGTGACTCCATCGATTTCTCTGAACAATTTGAGCTTTTACAAATGGGCAGGCCATCTCCAAAAAGAGCTACGGAAAAAATAGTGCCCTTCTCAGGATCTATCATCTCCTCTTCTGGCATCCAGGCCTATCAATAGGATTGAATCACAGAAAACTCCATCCAGGAGCATGCTAGTCCAGATAAGAGAGGTATGAAAATTGCTGCAAAAATTAGTGAGTATCATATGGTGACCAAATGCTCTGGTTTGTCCAGGACTCAAGGATTTCCAGGATGCAGGACTTACTGTGCTAGAACCAGGATTGATTGGGATGTGCGTCTCACCCTACTAAAACTCTACAGTCCTGAAAAAAGCAAGACAGTTATCATGCATAGTACTGGCAGGGGCCAGGTCAGCATACATACGACTGGATTCTGAATATGCTTAATCAAAGAGGCCAGAAATCTAGACTGAATAAGAGAGAGTTTATTGACATTGGCACAATCTTTCTGGGTACAGGATTTATTCAGACTTTGGATAATGGTACAAACTTGCTGTTGTATCTCCTAGAGCCTGGAAAATGTGATCTTGAGGAAGGTTGAGGTGTCTGAATTTCCTGACAGGTGACAGTGGGAGGAATTAAAAGGCTCTGGGAAATAATCATCCTAGAATAGATATGTTATAGGAGGTCATAAGTCCAACTAGAGGGTCATTTTGCATGGGTCATTTGAAAAAACTCTTCATTCATGAAGATCTTCAGAGGTGTACTGTTGGGTAAAGGAAAAAGATTGTAATCCAGCAATATATATTCAGAAGAAATATATATATACATATATATGCATGTCTGTGTGTGTGTTTGTATTCAGAAGGTGTGAAAATGTTTTTCTAATAACATTCAAGATGTGTTAAAGCCCATTAAAAAGCAGTTGCCATGGATAAGGCACTACAACAAAACGTTTTGGATAATTAGTGCTAATCAGTCTTTGTCAGCAACCGCTCTAGTGCTGGAGCAATGGACACATGAATAAATTGGTCATGGTGCAGAGATAGAAACTGTACATGGGCCTAAGTGTGTGCACTTCCACATTCTGACGTCACCTTAACCATTACTACCTATGAATGCCCACCCTAATAGCAACAGAGAGTAAGTATGAGCCCCCAGTATGGCATTATTTTTTGAGGAGACCAGCTGGCCCCTTTTTAATAATTTTATTATTTTAGGTTCTGTCCCTCCTTGAAGTCACTGGGTGGGTCATTCTCATAGGAGTAGACACACATTTCAGGTATGAGTTTTTCTTTTCTCTCTGCATGGTATCCACTTACAAACTGTCTGGGGACTTACAGAATATTTGATCAAGGGAGACAGAATCCCACAAAACATGGTATTTGAAGAGAGAACCCACTGTAGAGTGCTGGAGCTATGGGGAGGGGATCCTAAACTGAGGTATCTGCTGGAAGTGTCACATACCACACCACCCAGAAACTCCCACCCTAATTAAGCATGGAAAGATCTCCTGAAAGCACAGCTGAATTGCCATCCCAGAGGCAATACATGCTGAAAATATAATGCCATCTTTCAGAAAGCAGTAGCATCATTGTATTAAAGATATTTATATTGCAAGGTGTACACAACTGAAAGAATACATGGGTTTGAGGACAAAGGCATGGGTAATTGGGTAACACCATCATTCATTGAAATTGGGAGATTTGTGCTTCCCATTTCTGAAAGCTGGTGCAGAGTTGCAAGTCCTTGTCCCCAAAGGGGTAGCATCCTCACCAGTATGCACAGCAAGAGTCTAATTAAACTACAAGCTATATGTCTCTAAGGCCTAGCTACTCGAGCTATATTTTCCCAGGGCCTGGCAGGTAAGAAGCACATTCACCATGTTCTCAAGAATAGCAGATCTTGACCAGCATGAGGAAGTGGAGCTACATTACCTACAGGGGCAGAGAAGAAGACATGTGGAACTAAGGTGACCCACTTGGGGCTCTTGGTAATGCCTTGCCCAACTGCAATTGACTGAACAAGTGTACCCCCTGGTTCAGACCCTTCAAGAAAGAGGATTTGGGTGACACCACCAGATAAACAACTGAGACCAGAAGAGATGGTAGTTGAGAATGAGGGTTATTTATAATGGATAGCAGAGGAAGAAAACCATTCAAACTAGCTATGGCCCCTAGACCAAGGACAGCCATAGAGGCTGCAGTTAGTTTACTAGCCACCCTCTTCTAAGAAAGGAGAAACTTCCCTCTCAAGAGTGTGGATAAGTAGATTGTACAGCATGATTTCCATGAAATACAAAGAGATCCATTTGGCATGCTGAGGACTCAGAGATGTGATACTTGTCTTCCTCTTCATGGAAGAACTTGACGCCCAATTTCACAATCAAGAAGTGTGATTACTGTCAATCTCCAAGCACTAGCTCTTTCAAGTTCACTTTAGCTTTTGAGTTGAGGTTCCCTCTTCTTGAGGGAGCTCTTGGTCTATGACTGACAGTAGGACAGTGATACATGCCCAATGTAAGGGTGTTTTAATGGGCCATCTTTGGTCCAGAGCCCAGGACTGTATTTATTTGATGACCAACTTTCCAATCCTGTTTCCTCCTCTTTCCTTTCACAGTTATTATTCCACAAAAGTTTCTTCTCCACTCCTAATTCCATCTCAACATTGACTTCTCATAGACGACTGGCATGCTTTTATAAAATAATCACTAAAAGGAAAAAGGGCTATATTCCCTAGAGTACTCAGATACCATTGAAGGTCATAGAATGTAAGAACTGAAATAATCACAGTTGGAATGACTGATAGTTTCAGTGGTATATGATGTGTCCACCACCACACATCCAGTAAGTGACAGAAGGAAGATCAATAGACATTCACATGCATCAAAGCTACCCATATAACACCAGACAGACCTGAATGAAAATGGGACAAATAGTCAAACTAGCTAATGGTCCAGGCATCTAAACATATTTTTTTCAAAACAAAACAAATCAAAAACCAATTCAGTAAAATGATTAAGCATATAGATAATCTCAATATGGGAAGAATTTTGAACCTCAGCATCAGTTCTTCAAATATTCATTTCGGAAGAGAAGAAATCATCTTATTAACAATAAAAATATATATGAACCAATTGTAGAATTAAGAGGAAAATTTGAAGTGAGATAATTTACTGCCAGTGCCAAAGAGACTGTATAAATTATGTTAGCTAAACAGACAGAGGTTCTCATTCAAATAGATCAAATCCACGTTACAAGCTGTAAGACATAATCCAAAAGCCAAAACATTCTCCCTCCCATCCCCAATGGAACAGCAATGATCTAATCCCCCAAAATACATGACACTTTGGAATGGTTCCCTGAAATACAGAGCTCTGCATTCTGCATGTCTGACCCAAAGAGACCACTGCCTGGGTGTTCCGTGCAGTTCATGAGGTACGGAAGCAGGTCCTGTTTGTTGGAGTTTGTATTCTCATAATCTTGTTTTGCCTCTGTATCAATCCATTAAATATTCATTGCTTTTCCCCAGCCCCTTGTAACCTATATTTTAGTGTCTCACTCTATAGGTTTGCTTATTCTAATTATATCGTAGCAGTAAAATCATTCAGTTTTGTCCTATTGTGTCTGGTTTATTGCATTCAACATGATGTTTTCAAGATTCATGTATGTTGTCAGATGTATTGGAACTTCATTGTTTTTATGGCTAATAATTCACTGTGTGTATATACCACATTTTGTTCATCCATTCATCCATTGATAAATAATTAGGTTGCTTCTATCTTTTGGCAAATGTGAATAATGCTGCTATGAACACTGGTATGCAAGTATCTGTTCAAGATCTTGTTTTCAATACCTTGGAATAAATACCTAGAGTTGGGATTGCTGGATCATATGGTAATTCTACACTTTATGCAGAACTGCTAAATTATTTTCCATAGTAGCTTTACCTTTTACATTTCCAGCCACAGTGAATGGGTGTTCCTACTTCTCCACATCCTCTCCAATATTTGTTATTTTCTATTCTTTTACTTGTGGGTGTGAAATGATATTAATTGTGGTTTTGATTTGCATTTACCAAATGGCTAATCATCATTAACATCTTTTCATGTGCTTTTAACCATTTGTATATCATCTTTTGAAAATTTCTATTGAAATATTTTGCATGATTTTAGTGGGGTTGTTCATCTTTTTGTTGTTGAGTTGAAGAATTTATGTATATATTTTAGGTATATGTGGGATCAACAATGCCATCCTGACCAAAAGGGGGGAAAAGAAGTGTAGCTAATTAAGTATCAGTGGTTGAGAGGGTTCAAATAGAGTCAAAAGTCTACTCTGGAGGTCACTATTATGCTATCTTCAGCTACACATTGTTACCAATCATAACCTGCCAACCCCCAACCAGGATCATTCCACCCAGTCCTAAGAATACCAAGGGCAATATATAAGATTCTACAAAGGTTCCCTGAACTAGGGTGACTTTCCAGAAACCTACAACCTCCAGATGAGACCCTGGACCAGATAAGTTCTGAAAAATAGAGGGCCAGCCTCTCCAGAGCATCAGCAATTTCTAACTCCCTACCCTACATATTATTAACAGCCCCTCCCAACCTGAAAAAGTTATGATGGCCATAGACCAAATACTCCTAAAGAGTGGATTATAAAGATCAAAGATAATGGTGGAGTTATACAGAGAAAGTAAGATTGAACAAACAAATATGATTGTTGACTCACTAAAGTACTTTTAGTCTCAGTATCATAGAGCAGCTAGAAGTAAAAATCCAAAATTTTGGAATTGTAACTCATGCCAAACTCTTAAATCTGTTCTACAGCTTATTGTTGTGCTATGGCAAATTTATTGCCTCTTTGTATTTTTCACAAAAAAAAGGAAAAAATAATCTATTGTGATCATTAAAAAAGTATATATTTGTTCCTTCTAACCTATGTTCTGGAGGAGCCAGAAGGAAAAATCTGAGATGATGGTATGGTAGCCCAGGACAAACTTTGAGACCTATCCTGTAACTACTTTTTAAAGAGTGTTTTGAGGGCAGTGCCACAGTGGCTCAGTGGTAGACTTCTCACATTACCATGCCAGAGACTCAGGTTCAATTCCTGGGTCTGCTCATGCAAAAAAAAGAGTGCTTTAAAACTATTGCTTTTTCCCCTTCTATATGTTGTATAGATGTTATATTATACAAAAAATGTTTGGGAAAAAACCCTATTGGATATGTGGTTTCCAAGCATTTTCTCTCCTTCTGTAGGCTGTCATTTTACTTTCACTACAAAGTCCTTTGGGTTAAAAACATTTTTATTGTGATGAAATCACATTTATCTATTTTTTTCTTTTGTTGTCATGCTTTTGTGTTAAGTCTAAGAGGCCATTGTCTAACACAATATCTTGAAGAAGCCTTTCTATGTTTTCTTACACAAGTTTTGCAGTTTTGATTTTTATATTTAGGTCCTTGATCCATTTTAGTTAAATTTCATATGTGGCTTGAGGTAGGATCCACCCTCATTATTTTACACATGCATATCCAGTTTTCCCAGCACCATTTGTTAAAGGTACTATTCTTTCATCATTGACTGGACATGGAACACTTGTTGAAATAGTTTGCCCCACAATAGTTTCTTAAGTATGACATCAAGAGCCAAGGCAACAAAATAAATAAATTGGACTTCATCAAAATTAATTTTTTATTCAACAAAGGACACTATCACAAGTGAAAAAACAACCCACAAATGGGAGAAAATGTTTGCAGATAATATATCTGAAAACGGAATAGTATTCTATAACTTAACAACATAAAAACAAATTACCTAATTAAAAATGGTAAAAGTATTTGGATAGACATTTCTCAGAAGAAAATATACAAATGGCCAATAAGTACATGAAATGTCAACATCATAATTAAGGAAATGCAAATCGAAAGGACAATGAGATACCACTTCATATCAAAAAAGAAGCAAATTATTAAAAGCATGGAAAATAAGCGTTGGCAAGGATGTGGAGAAATAAACCCATGTATATTGCTGATATAAAATGCTGCAGCCACTGTGAAAAACAATTTGGCTGTTCCTCAAAGTGTTAAACATTGAACTAATGCATGATTCAGTGATTCTACTCCTAGGTTTATACCCAAATAATTCAAAACAAGAACTCAGACAAATACTTGCAAACCAGTGTTCATAATAGCATTATTTACAATAACCAAAAGGTGGGAAAAGCCCAATTGTCCATCAACACATGGATAAACAAAATGTGGTATATCCATACAATGGACTGCTATTTAGCTGTAAAAAACTATGATGTTCTAATACATGTTATGACATGGGTAACCCTCAAAAGCACTATGCTAAATGAATTAAGGAATACAAAAGAAGGATAAACACTGTATGGTTCCACTTATATAAGATGTGTAGACTAGGCAAATTCATAGAAACCAAAAGTAGAAGAAAATTTAACAGGATCATAGTTATTGCTTGATGGATATAGAGTTTCTGTTTGGAATGATGAAAAAATTCTGTATATAATAGTGAAAATTACAGAGTATATCACCGAATTGTACACTTAAAAATGACTAAAATGATAAAAATTTGAGGTATGGATATTTCCAAAATAAAAAGAGAAAAAAGATTGGCCATAGATGTGAAGATTTATTTCTCAATTATCAATTTAATTTCATTGATATATGTTTGTCCCTGTGCCAATTCTATGCTGTTTTCATACTGTAGTTTTCAAGATTTTTAAATCAAGAAGTATGAGGTCTCTAACTTCATTTTCTTTTTCAAGATGCATTTGGCTATTCACTTTTGATGATTGGTTCTTCCACTTCTGCAAAAACTGCTGTTGGAGGTTTGATTAAGATTGCGATGATGCTATAAATTGCTTCAGGTAAAACTGACATATTAATAATATTTAGTTTTCCAATCCATGAACACAAAATGTCCTTCCATTTATTTATGTGTTCCTTGACTACGTTTAGCAATGCTTTGTTGTTTTTTGTGCATAAGACCTTTACAACCTTGGTTAGATTTATCACAACATATTTGATTTTTTTAATTGCTGATGGAATTGTTTTCTTCATTTTCTCTTCAGGTTGTTTATTATTAGGATATATATAAACTCTGGTGATTTCTTCATGGTAATCTTCTACTCTTCCTTTTTACGGAATTTGTTTATTAATTCTAGCACATTTTTGTGGATGTTCCAAGATTCTCTGTGTAAATGAATATAAGGAATGGGGAAGATTTTACTTCTTCTTTTCCAATTTGGATAACTTTTATTTCTTTTTCTTACCTAAATTTCTGGTTGGAACTTACAGTAAAATGTTACATAACAGTGGTGACAGTGGGCATCCTTGCTTTGTGCCTGATCTTAGAAAGAAACTTTCAACCTTCTACCATTGAATATAATGCTAATTGTGGGTTTTCATATATGCCCTTGACCATGTTGAGGAAGTTTCCTTCTACTTCTAGTTTTCTAAGAGTTTTTATACAAGAAGGGGTTCCAGAGTTTGTCAAGTGACTTTACTGCATCAATGGGGATGAACATGTGTTTTTCACCTTTGTTCTATTAGTGTGTTGTATAATTATTTTAATTTGCTATTGGATTTGGTTTGCTAGTGTTTTGCTTAGGATTTGAGCATCTATTTTCATGAGAGATAAGGATCTGCAATTTTCCTTCATTTAGAATCTTTGTCTGTCCTTGGTATCATGGTGAGGTTGACGTCACAGAATGAGTTAGAGAATATATTATTTTCCAGGTTCTTTAAAGCCAATATCATGAAATGCATTGATTTAAACATGGGAATTCATCCTCTCATGGTTTTGAGGCTGAGAAAAAGTTCAGCTCAATGTGTTCTCAAGGCAATGCTTTCTTTCTAAATGCTGACAGTGATTCTGGGCTCCTCTGCACATGGCAAGTCACATAATGGCATCTGCTGGTTTCTCTCTTCTCTTGTGGGTTTCATGGATTCAGCTTCTTGCTTCTATGGCTTTTTTTCCTCCCTGTATTCATCCCATGCATACAGGACTCCAGTAATGGGATTAAGAGCCATCCTGAATGAGGTAGGTCACACCTTACTGAAATAGCCTCATCAAAAAGTGCTGTTTACAATGGGTCTACTACCACAAGAATGTATTAAATTAAGAGCATATTTTTCTGAGGCTAATATAACTTCAAACTACCAGACAGGTGGTTCCTTACTCTTCCATTTTTGGGAAGAGTTGTTCAAGACTGGAGTTAATTCTTTTTGGAATGCTTGGTAAAATTCACCAGTGAAGCCATCTCGTTTGGGCTTTTCCTTTTGGGGAAAATTTTTGATGATTCATCTCCCTACTGCTATTGATTTGCTGAGATCTTCTGTGTCTTATAAGTATTTAGTAGGTATCAAGGAATTTGTCTATTTCCTTTAGGTTGTATAGTTTGTTGGCAGACAGTTGTTGATGGTATCCTCTTATAATCCTTTTTTCCTTTCTGTGGGGTCAGTATAAATGTCCCCCTTTCACATATGATTTTAATTATTTATGTCCCATCTGTTTTTTTCTTTGTCAGTCTACCTAAGTTTGTTGATTTATTGTTCTTTTTGAAGAGCCATCTTTTGATTTTATTGATTCTCTCTCTCTCTCTCTCATATTCCCTATTCCAATTATCTCCACATTTATCTTTGTCACTTCATTCCTTCCACTCAGTCTGGGTTTAGTTTGCTCTTATTTTTTACACTCCAGTTAGGGGATTAAGTCTCTGATTTGATATGATTTTTCCTTTTTTTGGGTACCAAATTACTTTATTTGAAGGAATGATACAAATGAAACAACATGTTTGGTGTTGATACAACTTAATAGAAAAGGCAAAGGTAAACCCAACATGCATGCACGGCCCTGGTGACCACAGAAGTCACCCTGTGACTCTGGGGAAGACAGCATAAGGCTTAACTCTCATCATCACTGTTTCCCAGGGTGTGCTTGACGAAGAGATACTCTGCCAAGCCAGAATCTGGGGTCCCCATCTTGTGCAAGTTGGTCACATAGTCACCCAACTCTTTGATGAATTTCACCTGCCCATTCAGGTAATGGGTCTCAATGAAGTCACACAAATGGGAGTCATTTTTGTCAGTGGCCAGTTTGTGCAATTCCAGTAGTGACTGATTCAACCGTTTTTCCAAATGTAATGCACACTCCATTGCATTCAACCCTCTCTCCCAGTCGTCTCGTTCTGGCTTCTTGATATCCTGAAGGAAGATGCAACCACCTCATTGGTTCTACAGTTTCATAAGTTTCTCAGCATGTTCCCTCTCCTCATGAGATTGGTGAAGAAAATATTTGGAAAAGTTCTTCAAAGCCACATCATCATGGTCAAAGTAGTAAGACATTGACAGGGAGACGTAAGAGGTATAGAGCTCCAGGTTGATCTGGTGGTTAATGGCGGCCTCTGAGTCCTGGCTGTAGTCCTGGTGCACCTGCAATGGGGACGTGGTCATCATAGTGGGTGGTTGAGGAGAGGAGGTGGCAGCAGCTGCACGGTGCTAGAGAGGTTGTTGAAAGCTGCTCAGAGTGGACAGCCAACAAGGAGGAGGCAAGCACCGGGTTCTGTTCAAGCACTGTTGAAGCAGGAAATCACAGTGACTCTCCACGAAGACATCTGCCGCTGACTTTTCCTTTTTAATGTAAGCATTTGGAGTCATAAATTTCCCTCTCAAAATTGCTTTTGCTGCATCCTATCAGTTTTGATATGTTGTGCTTGTGTTTTCATTTGCCTCAGGATATTTCATTATTTCATTTATGATTTCTTCTTTGACCCATTGGTTACTTAGGAGAGCATTGTTCAACTTTCCTATATGTGTGAATTTTCCAGTTCTCCCTGTTATTGATTTCTAAAAAGAGTCTATCATGATTAGAGAAGATAAACTGCATGATTTAAATATTTGTAATATATGGAGAATTGTTTTGAGACCTAAGATATAGTCTATCCTTGAGAACAGTCCATATGCAGTAGAGAAGAATATATTTGACCTCTTTTGGGTGAAGTGTTCTATAAATTCAGTTAGATCTATTTAGTTTACACGTTAGTTCATGTCTTCTGTTTTCTTCTTTATCTCTGTCTAGATGCTATATCCATTATTGAAATTGAGGCAATATATCTCTTACCATTAATATAGAACTGTCTATTTCTTCCTTCTAATCTGTCAATATTTACTTTGTAATGTGGGAGCCTTTTCCATTTGATAGATATGTATCAAATGTGCATATATATATATTTACAATTATTTAAATATTCAAATATACCTTGAGGTGGGATGAAGAGATGAGATGACGAGATGGGATGATGAAATGATGAGACAGTGAGACAAGACAGTGGGATGAGACATGTAAATGAGACAGGATGATGAGATGAGATGAGACGAGATTGAATGATGAGTGGAGATGACAAGATGAAGCAAGATGATGAGATGAGATTAGATGATGAAACAATGAGATGAGATGATAAGACGAGATGATGAGATGAGATGATGACATGAGATTATGAGACAGGATGATGAGACAGACGATGTGATGGGATGATGAGATGGGATGATGAGATGTGATGAGACAAGAAGGGACAATGAGACAGAATGATGAGAAGAGATGAGATGATGAGGTGAGACAAAATGAGATGATGAGATGAGGAGACGGGATGATGAGATGAGATGATAAGATGGGATTATGAAATGTCAGACAATGAGACAAGACGGTGGGATGAGACATGGAGAATAGACGGGAATATGAGATGGGATGATGAGAGGATGAGATGTGATGATGAAACGAGATGACAAGATGGGATGATGCAATGACGTGACAATGAGACAAGATGGTTCAATGAGACATGGAGACTAGAAGGGATGATGAGATGACAAGATGGGATGATGAGAGGAGATGATGAGATGAGACAAGACAACAAGACATAATGACGAGATGAGATGAGACGATGAGACGAGACAAGATGAGATGATGAGATGAGACTGCGTGACTGGATGATGAGATGAGATGATGAGATGGGATGATGAAATGATGAGATAATGACTTCTGGAGAAGATGGCAGCTTAGCAAGGCACGTGGGTCTTTGTTCCTCCCTCAGAACAACTATTAAAGAACTAGAAAGAGTATAGAACAGCTCCTGGAGCCGCAACAGAGACCAGACACACAGTGTATCCCTTTCCAGAACAGCTGGACCTCCTAATAAACTCCATTGTGGTGAGGTCCCTGAGAGGTGAGTGCTCCCCCAAGCTGTGGTGGCTGGCAGCTGGAGCCCCTCCCTCCATCTTTCCTGGGCCAGCTGTGAGCTTTGGATCATGTTCCCCAAGCCACAGTGACCATAGCCCCTTCCACACATGTGGCTTCCTTGGCCTGCTGGAAGCTTTTTATTGGCAGGGTTCCCCATGCCATGCTGGCCAGTGACCCTCCACCATACAGTGCTTCCCAGGCCAGCTGGTAGCCTCGGAACAGCGGTCCCCCAAGCTGTGGGGGCTGGCAACCAGAGCCCCTTCCAAACAGTTGGCTTCCTGGTCCAGCTGGGAACATCGGAACGACAGTTCCCACAGCCGCAGTGCCTGGCGACCCTCCCCCACAGGCGACTTCCTGGAGGGAAAGGAAATAGTCTCCAACAGTAGTAGAAACTGAGCCCAACCTAACACCAATAGTGGCATTAAGGAACAACTTCTGACTACTAAAAATAGGCCCTCAGCTCAGGTGAAACTGATCTAGGCAGAAGTCCCTGATTGGGCTAACTGAAAAAGAGGAAAGGGAGTGAAACAGATCCTTCTGCAGCTGTTCCTACAGAGGCTTAATTGCCCCTGGTCTCAGTGCTGGGATTACATAGGTTACAATGGCCTCGAATGCAGAAATTGGTGGCTTTTAGGGCACTCTACCACCTGAACCTTCCCTGTGGAAGGGGTGAAACGCAAAACAGGTGGAATCCCTCTCTCAAGGAATTCAGATCCAAGGACTTCAC
The DNA here is from genome assembly GCF_023851605.1 of Tamandua tetradactyla. Classification (NCBI taxonomy): domain Eukaryota; kingdom Metazoa; phylum Chordata; class Mammalia; order Pilosa; family Myrmecophagidae; genus Tamandua; species Tamandua tetradactyla. The sequence goes on from NC_135354.1 coordinate 6,271,144, forward strand.
AATTTGAAGCCATTAAAACCAACCTACAACCTTTCCTCTGTCTCCACCACACACCCAGCAATGAGTCCTCCGAAGTTAAAAGAGTCACAACATATTTGCTGGATGTGACCCTCAGACAGACAAGCACCACATACTGGGCAGGATAAGAAAAACAGAATTCAGAGACTTCACAGGAAAGTCTTTCAACCTGCTGGGTCCCACACTCAGGGAAATCTGATTAAATGCACAGATGCCAGCAAAAACTAACAAATCACACCAGGAAAACTGAAGATAAGGCCCAGTTAAAGGAACAAACCAATAGCTCAAATGAGATACAGGAGCTGAGACAACTAATTCTGAATATATGAACAGAAATAGAAAACCTCTTCAAAAACCAAATCAATAAATTGTGGGAGGACATGAAGAAGGCATGGGATCAACAAAAAAAAAAAGAAATGGAAAGTCTGAAAAAACAAATTCCAGAACTCATGGGATTGAAAAACACAGTTGCACAGATGAAAAAAACAACGGAAACCTACAATGGTAGATTTAAAGAGACAGAGGATAGAATTAGTGTACTGGAGGATGGAACATCTGAAATTCAAAAAGAAACAGAAAGTATAGGGAAAAGAATGGAAAAAATTGAGCAGTGGCTCAGGAATTTGAATGATAATATGAAATGCAGAAATATACGTGTTGTGGGTGTCCCAGAAGGAAAAGAGAGGGAAAAGGAGGAGAAAAACTAATGGAAGAAATTACCATTGAAAATTTCCCAACCCTTATGAAAGACCTAAAATTATAGATCCAAGAAGTGCAGCACATCCCAAAGAGAAGAGACCCAAATAAGCATTCTCCAAGACCCTTACCAGAGAGAATATAGAGGTCAAAGAGAAAGAGAGGACCTTGAATGCAGCAAGAGAAAAGCAATCTATCACATACAAGGGAAACCCAATAAGACTATATGTATATTTCTTAACAGAAACCATGGAAGCTAGAAGACAGTGGGATGATATATTTAAATTACTAAAAGAGGAAAACTGCCAACCAAAACTTCTATATCCAGCAAAATTGTCCTTCAAAATTGAGGGAGAAATTAAAACATTTTCAGGCAAAAAGTCACTGAGAGAATTTGTGACCAAGAGACCAGCTCTGCAAGAAATCCTAAAGGGAGAACTAGAGTCAGATATGAAAAGACAGAAGAGAGAGGTATGAAAAAGAGTGTAGAAAGAAGGAAAATCAGATATGATATATATAATACAAAAGGCAAAATTGTAGAAGAAAGTATTACCCAAACAGTAACAGGACTAAATGCTAATGGACTGAATTCCCCAATCAAAATGCATAAACTGGCAGAATGGATTAAAAAACAGGATCCTTCTATATGCTGTCTACAGGAAACACATCTTAGACCCAAGATAAACATAGGTTGAAAGTGAAAGGTTGGGAAAAGATATTTCATGTAAATAACAACCTAAAAAGAGCAGGAGTAGCTTTACTAATATCCAACAAATTATACATCAAATGTAAAACAGAAGAGACAAAGAAAGATACTATCTACTAATCAAGGAACAATCATACAAGAAGACAACAATCATAAATGTGTATGCACTGAATAAAATGCCCCAGAATACGTGAGGAATACACTACAATCACTGAAAAGGGAAATAGACACATCTACCATAATAGTTGGAGACTTCAATTCGCCATGCTCATCAATGGACAGAACATCTAGACAGAGGATCAATAAAGAAATAGAGAGTTTGAATATTACAATAAATGAACTAGACCTAACAGACATTTATATGACATTTTATGCCACAACAGCAGGATAAACCTTTTTATCAAGGGCTAATGGATCATTCTCCAAGACAGACCATATGCTGGGTCACAAAGCAAGTCTCAACCAATTTAAAAAGATTAAAATCATGCACAACACTTTCTTGGGTAATAAAGGAATGAAGCTGGAAATCAATAATAGGCAGAGTGCCAGAAATTCACATATACTTGGAGGCTCAACAACACACTCTTAAACAATGAGTGGGTCAAGGGAGAAATTACAAGAGAAATTAGTAAATATCTTGAGGCGAATGAAAATGAAAACACAACATATCAAAACGTATGGGACACAGCGAAGGCAGTGCTAAGGGGGAAACTTATTGCCCTAAATGCCTATGTCAGAAAAGAAGAAAAAGAAAAAATTCAGGAATTAACTGTCCACTTGGAAGTACTGGAGAAAGAAAAGCAAACTGACCCCAAAGTAAGCAAAAGGAAGGAAATAACAAAGATTAGAGCAGAAATAAATGAAATTGAGAACATGAACACGATAGAGAAAATCAATAAGATCAGAAGTTGGTTCTATGAAAAAATCAATAAGATTGATGGGCCCTTAGCAAGTTTGACAAAAGAAGAAGAGAGAGGACACAAATAAATAAGATCAGAAATGGAAGAGGAGACATAACCACTGACCTCATAGAAATAAAGGAGGTAATAACAGGATACTATGAACAAATTTATGCTAATAAATACAGTAATGTAGATGAAATGGACAAGTTCCTAGAAAGGCATGAACAACCAAATTTGACTCAAGAAGAAATAGACGACCTCAAGAAACCAATCACATGTAAAGAAATTGAATCAGTCATTCAAAAGCTTCCCAAAAAGAAAAGTCCATGACCAGATGGCTTCACATGTGAATTCTACCAAACATTCCAGAAAGAATTAGTAAATTCTTCTTAAACTCTTCAAAAAAAAATCTAAGTTGAGGGAAAGCTACCTAATTTGTTCTATGAAGCCAACATCACTCTCCTGCCAAAACCAGGCAAAGATATTGCTGAAAAGGTAAACTACAGACCAATCTTTCTAATGAATATAGATGTAAAAATTCTCAAAAAAATTTTAACAAATCAAATCCAGCAACACATTGAAAGAATTATACATCATGACCAAGTAGGATTCATCTCAGGAATGCAGGGACGGTTCAACAAAAGAAAATCAATTAATGTAATACACCATATCAACAAATCAAAGCAGAAAAATCACATGATCATCTCAATTGATGCAGAGAAGGCATTTGACAAGTTTCAACATCCTTTCCTGTTGAAAACACTTCAAAGGATAGGAATACAAGGGGACTTCCTTAAAATGATAGAGGGAATATATGAAAAACCGACAGCCAATATCATCCTCAAGGGGAAAAATTGAAAATTTTCCCTCTAAGATCTGGAACAAGACAAGGACGTCCATTATCAGCACTATTATTCAACATCGTGTTGGAGGTTCTAACCAGAGCAATTAAACAAGAAAAAGAAATCCAAGGCATCAAAATTGGAAAGGAAGAAGTAAAACTACCACTGTTTGCAGACAATATGATACCATACGTCAAAAACCCATAAAAATCCACAGCAAAACTACTAGAGCTAATAAAATGTGTACAGCAAAGTAGCAGGTTAAAAGATCAATATTCAAAAACCTGTAGCGTTTCAATACACTAGCAATGAACAAGCTGAGGGGGAAATTAAGAAATGAATTCCATTTACAATTGCAACTAAAAGAATAAAGTGCTTAGGAATAAATTTAACTAAAGAGACAAAAGACCTATACAAATAAAACTACAAAAAACTGTTAAAAGAAATCACAGAAGACCTAAATAGACGGAAGGGCATACTGTGTTCATGGATTGGAAGGCTAAATATAGTTAACATGTCAATTCTACCTAAATTGATTTACAGCTTCAATGCAATACCAATCAAAATCCCAACAACTTATTTTTCGGAAATAGAAAAACCAATGAGCAAATTTATCTGGAAGGGGAGTGTGCCCCGAATTGCTGAAAGTATCTTGAAGTAAAAAACGAAGTTAGAGGTCTCAAGCTGCCGGACTTTAGGCATATTATGAAGCCACAGTGGTCAAAACAGCATGGTATTGACCTAAAGATAGATATATTGAACAATGGAATCAAATAGAGTGCTCAGATATAGACACTCTCATCTATGGACATTTGATCTTTGATAAGGCAGTGAAGCCAATTCACCTGGGACAGAACAGTATCTTCAATAAATGGTGCCTAGAGAACTGGATATCCATATGCAAAAGAATGAAAGAGGACCCGTTTCTCACACCATGTACAAAAGTTAACTCAAAATGGATCAAAGATCTAAACATTTGGTCTAAGACCATAAAACAGAGGAAAATGTAGGGAGATCTCTTATGAAACTTACAATTGGAGGTGGTTTTATGGACCTTAAACCTAAAACAAGAGCACTGAAGAAAGAAATAAATAAACTGGGGCTCCTCAAAATTGAACACTTTTGTGCATCAAAGAACTTCATCTAGAAAATAGAAAGACAGCCTACACAATGGGAGACAATATTTGGAAACGACATATCAGATAAAGGTCTAGTATCCAGAATTTATAAAGAGGTTGTTCAATTCAACAACAAAAAGACAGCCAACCCAATTACAAAATGGGAAAGAGACTTGAACAGACACCTCTCAGAAGAGGAAATACAAATGGCCAAAAGGCACATGAAGAGATGCTCAATGTCCCTGGCCATTAGAGAAATGCAAATCAAAACCACAATGAGATATCATCTTTCACCCACCAGAATGGCCATTATCAACAAAACAAAAATGTCAAGTGCTGGAGAGGATGCAGAGAAAGAGGCACACTTATCCACTGTTGCTGGAAATGTCAAATGGTGCAACCACTGTGGAAGGAAGTTTGGTGGTTTCTCAAAAAACTAAATAGAGAATTGCCATATAACCCAGCAATACCATTGCTATTCATCTATTCAAAGAACTTAAGGGCAAAGACACAAATGGACATTTGAAAACCGAAGTTTATAGCAGCATTATTTACAATTGCAAAGAGATGGAATCTGCCAAAATATCCATCAACAGACGAGTGGCTAAACAAACTGTGGTATATACATATGATAGAATATTATGCAGCTTTAATACAGAATAAACTTATGAAGCATGTAATAACATGGATGGACCTAGAGAACATAATGATGAGTGAGACTAGCCAAAAACTAAAGGACAAATTCCTTATGGTCCCAATGATGTGAACCAACATAAAAGAATAAACTTGGAATATGTCATTGGTAACAGAGACCATCAGGAGTTAGAAACAAGGTAAAATAATGGGTAACTGGAGCTGAAGGGATACAGACTGTGCAACAGGACTAGATACAAAAACTCAAAAATGGACAGCATAATACAATCTCAGTGTAATGTAATTATGTAAAAATACTGAATGAAGCTGCATCTGTGCTATAGTTTGGTTTGTTTGTTCATTTGTTTGTTTTTTACAAATATTTTTCTATTATTTATTTTTATTTTTTCTCTATATTATCACTTCATTTCTTTTTCTGTTCTCTTGCTATTTCTTTTTTTTAATCAATGCAAATATAGAAAGAAATTATGATCATTCATCTATGTGATGATATTAAGAATTACTGATTGCATACGTAGAATGCAATGCTTTCTAAATTTTGTGCTAGAAAATGATTTTCAATTAATGAAAAAATGACAAAACAATGAGGCAAGACAGTGGGATGAGACATGGAGACGAGACGGAAGAGAAGATGGGATGATAAGAGATGAGATGAGAGGATGGGATGATGAGAGGAGATGATGACATGAAGTGAGATGATGCGACGACATGAGATGATGAGATGGGATGATGAGACAGATGATGAGACGGAATGACGAGATGGGATGATGAGACAGGATGACGAGACGAGACGGGAAATTGATAAAGAATGACGAGATGAGATGATACAACAAGGTGGGACAATGAGGTGAGATCACAAGATGGGATGATGAAATGAGGACAAAATAAGAGTAGATGCTGGAATGAGGATGAGACAAGAGGGGATGATATGTTGAGATGGGACTATGAGATGGGATGATGAGAACAGATGATGAGATGAATCCAAACGATGAGACAGGATGGGATGACAAGACATTGAGATGAGATGATGAGACAAGATGACGAGATGAGATGATGACATGAGGTGATGACACAGGATGATGAGATGTACGATAAGAAGAGATGATGAGATGGGATGATGAGAAGGGATGATGAAACAAGATGGAACAATGAGACAGAATGACAAGATAAGATGAAATGATGAGGTGAGACAAGATGAGATGATGAGATGAGATGATGAGATGGGATGATGAAATGACAAGACAATGAGACAATATGGTGGGATAAGAAATAGAGCCGAAAATGGGAGATGAGGAAAGATGACTAGATGAGATGAGATGATGAAGTGGGATGATGAGAAGTGATGAAAAGATGAAGAGAGACGAGAGATGAGATGAAATGATGACACAATGAGATGAGATGATGAAAAGAGATGACGACATGAGATGATGAGTTGGGATGACGTGATGGACAATGAGACAGGATGACGAGCCAAGATGATGAGATGGGATGATGTGATGAGATGGGGCAATGAGACAGAATGACGAGATGAGATGAGACAATGAGATGAGACAAGACGAGATGATGAGAAGTGATGATGAGATGATGGGATGAGACAATGCATGAAATGATGAGATGAAATGATGAGATGAGACAATGACAAGAGTTGATTGGACGGGATGTGGAGATGTATAATGAGACAGGATAACAAGAAATAGATGATGAGACAGGATGACAAGTGGAGATGAGACACCGGGACAGAATGAGGAGATGAGATGAGACGACGAAACAAGATAAGATGAGATGTTGAGTTGAGACAATGAGATGGGATGAAGAGATGAGATGACAAGATTGGACAATGAAATGACAAGACAATGAGACAAGATGGTGGGATGAGACATGGAGATGAGTCAGGAAGACGAAATGGGATGACGAGATGAGAGTAGACGATGAGATGGGATGATGAGAGGAGACAACAAGATGAAATGAGATGATGAGATGGGATGAGATGATGAGATGAAGAGATGAGATGATGAGAATAGATGATGAGATGAGACAATGACATGAGATGATGAGATGGGATGATGAGACGGACAAAGAGACGAGATGATGAGATGGGATGATGAGACAGAATGAGGAGACAGGATGGGACAATGACAGAGAATGATGAAATGAGAGTAGATGAAGTGAAGAGACAAGATGAGATGATGAGATTGGATGATGACATGGGGTGATTAGATGGGATGACAAGATGGGATGATGAGACTGGATGATGAGATGAGATGGGACAATAAGAGAGAATGACAAGATGAGTAGAGATGAGACGAGATGACAACATGAGACAATGACATGGGTGATGAGACCGGATGGCATGAAGGGATGATGAGATGGGATGACGAGATGAGACAGGACAATGAGACAGGATGATGAGATGAGATGAGATGAGACGAGATGATGAGATGAGATGATGAAACGGGATGATGAAAAGAGATGATGAGATGGGACAATGAAATGATGAGACAATGAGACAAGATGGTGGGAAGAGTTATGGAGACAAGATGTGAAAAAGAGACAGGATGATGAGATGAGATATGACAATAAGATGGGATGATGAGAGGAGATGATGAGAGGAAGCAGGACGATGAGATGAGATGAGGAAGTGATGAGATGAGATTACGAGATGAGAATACAAGATGAGACAATGACATGAGAGGATGAGATGGGATGACAAGAAGTATGATTAAAAGGGAAGATGACATGGGATGATTTAAATACGTGACAATGAGACAAGAGAGTGGGATGAGACGGGAAGTCGAGATGGGATGACAAGATGGGATGAGACGTCGAGATGGGATAATGAGAGGAGACCATGAGATGAAGCAAGATGATATGAGAAGAGATAAAGAGATTAGGAGATGAGATGAAGAGACATGACTATGAGATGAGATGATGAAATGAGATGATGAGACAGGATGACAAGTCAGATGATGAGATGGGAGGATGAGATGAGATGGGGCAATGAGACAGAATGTTGAAATGAGATGAGATGATGAGATGAAACAAGAGGAGACAATGAGATGAGAAGAGAGACAGGATGTTGAGATGAGATGATGAGAAGGGATGATGAAATTACAAGACAAAGAGAGAAGATAGTGGGATGAGACATGTAGACCAGACGGGAAGATGAGATGGGATGACGAGATAAGATGAGACGATGAGATGGGATGATAAGAACAGACGACGAGATGAAGTGAGACTATGAGATGAGATGTGAAGATGAAACAATGAAATGAGATGATGAGACGAGAGGACAAGATGAGACAACAGCAAGAGATGATGATATTGGATGAGGAGATGGATGATGAGATGGAATGACGAGACAGGATGATGAGAAGAGATGATGAGACAAGACAGGAAAATGAGACAGAATGATGAGATGAGATGAGATGATGAGGCAAGACAAGATGAAATGACAAAATGAGACGATGAGATGGGATGATGACATGACATGATGAGATGGGCCGAGGAAATGATGAGACAATGAGACAAAATGGTGGGATGAGACATGGAGACATGATGGGAATAAGGAAAGGGATGACAAGATGAGACGTGACGACAAGATTGGATGATGAGAGGAGATGATGAGATGAAGCAAGGTGATGAAATAGGAGGAGATGATGAGATGATGAGACAAGATGACGAGACAAGACTATGAGATGAGATGATGACATGAGATAATGAAACAGAATGATGAGATGGATGAAGAGATGAGATGATGAGATGGGATGATGAGATGGGATGATGAGACGAGATGGGACATCAAGACATAATGACGAGATGAGATGAGACAATGAGACAAGAGAAGATGAGATGATAAGATGAGATGATGAGACGGGATGATGAGAGGAGATGATGAGATGGGACGATGAAATGACAGGCAATGAGACATGATGGTGGGATGAGAAATGGAGATGAGAGGGGAAGAAGAGACGGGACAATAAGGTGAGATGAGACGACGAGATGTGATGATGGCAGGAGACGCGGAGATGAAGTGAGACAGTGAGATGAGATGAGATGATGAGATGATGAGATGAGATGATGAAACAAGATGAAGAGATGAGATGACCAAATGAGATGATGAGATGGGATGATGAGATGAGAAGGGACAATGAGAAAGAATGATGGTATGATATGAGATCATGGGATGAGACCAGATGAGATGATGAGACGGGATGACAACCCTGAAAATGAGATGGAATGACGAGATGGAATGATGAGATGGAATGACAAGATGAGATGGGACAACAAGACAGAATGATGTGATTGGATGAGATGATGAAATGAGGCAAGATGAGATGATGAGATGAGACATTGAGAAGGGGCAATGAGATGAGATGGCAAGATGGGATGATGAAATGATGAGAGAATGAGACAAGATGGTGGAATGAGACATGGTGATGAGATGTGAAGATGAGACAGGATGGTGAGTTGAGATGAGACAAGAAAATGGGATGATGAAATGGGATGACAAGACAAGATGGGACAATGAAACAATATGATGAGATGAGTTGAAACTATGAGATGAGACAATGAGATGGGCCGATGAGATGAGATGATAAGATGTGATGATGAATTGACAAGACAATTATACAAGACAGTTGGATGAGACATGGAGAAGCGACAAGAAGATGAGTTGGGATGATGTGATGAGACAACATGAGGAGATTTTATGAAGAGAGGAGATGATGAGATGAAGCGAGATGATGAGACAAGAGGAGATGATGAGACAATGAGATAAGATGATGAGATGAGATGATGACATGAGATGATAAGACAGGATGACTAGATGGGATGAAGAAGACTAGATGAAGCGAGACGATGAGATGAGACAAGATGAGATGATGAGATGGGACAATGAGAAGAGATGATGAGATGAGATGATGAGATGGGACGATGAAATGAGATGAGACGGGATGATGTTCAAGACAATGAGACAATATGACGAGATGGGATGATGAAATGATGAGACAATGAGACAAGACAGTGCGAAAAGTCCTGGAGACAAGATGGGATGATGAGATGAGATGAGAAGTTGAGATGGGGTGATTAGTGAGGATGATAGGATGAAGCGAGATGAGATGAAATGAGATGATGAAGCAATGAGAAGAGATGACAAAACAAGATGATGAGATGAGATGACTACATGAAATGATGAGATGGGATGACGAGATGTGTTGGAACAATGAGACAGAATGACGAGATGAGATGAGATGACGAGATGAGAAAAGATGATATGATGAGATGAGACGATGAGATGGAATGATGAGATGAGATGATATGATGGACGATGAAATGATGAGACAATGAGACATGACAGTGGGATGATACATGGAGATGAGATGGGAAGATGAGATGGAATGATGATTTGAGATGAGACGACAAGATGGAATGATGAGAGGAGATGACAAGATGAAGTGAGTTGAGGAGATGAGATCAGATGATGAGACAATGAGGTGAGATGACAAGATGAGACTATAAGGGGAGTTGATGACTTGAGATGATTAGATGGAAGATAAGATGGGATGACGAGATGGGATGATGAGATGGGATGACGAGTTGAGAGGATGAGATGGGATCATGAGAGGAGAAAACAAGATGAAGTGAAACAATGAGATGGTATGAGAAGTTGAGATGATGAGATGAGATGATGAGATGAGATGATGAGAAGAGATGATGAAATGAGATGATGAGAAGGGTTGATGAGATGGATGATGGGACAGGATGATGAGATGGGATGACAAGATTAGATAGCAAGAACAGACAAAACAATGAGACAGAAAGACAAGAAAAGCTGATGAGATTAGACAAGATGAGAAGATGAGATGACAAGATGACAAGATGGGGTGAGGAAATGATGAGACAATGAGACAAGACTGTGGGATGAGCATGAAGATGAGATGGGAAGACAAGACAGAATGACGAGATAAGACGAGATGATGAGATGGGATGATGAGAGGAGATGACGGGATGAAGCAAGACAATGAGATGAAATAATGACAGGATCAAATGAGATGACGAGATGAGACAATGAGATGGGATGATGATATAAGATGATGAGATGGGATGACGAGATGGATGATGAGACAGGATGATGAGATGGCATGATGAGGCAGGATAACGAGACAAGATGGGACAACGAGACAGAATGACAAAATGTAATGAGATGACGAAATGTCACAAGATGAGATGTGGAGATGAGACGAAGAGACAGGACGATGTGATGAGATGAGGAGATAAGACAATGAAATGATGAGACAAGAGACAAGATGGCAGGATGAGTCATGGAGATGAGATGGCAAGATGAGATGGGATGATGAGATGAGATAAGACGAGATGGGATGATGAGAGAACACAACAAGATGAAGCGAGATGATGAGTCAAGATGAGATGACAAAATGATGAGTGGAGATGACGAGTTGAGACTATGAGATCAGGTGATGATGTGAGATGATAAGATGGGATGAAATGATGGACGATGAGATGGGGTGATGAGATGGGATGATGAGATGGTATGACGAGAAGAGATTGAACAATGAGACAGAATAATGAGATGAGGTGTGATGACGAGACAAGAAAAGGAGAGATGATCAGATGAGATGAAGGGACGGGACAATAAGTTGAGATGACGAGATGGGACGATGAAATGATGAGACAATGAGACAAGATGGTGGGGTGAAAAATGTAAATGAAATGGGAAGATGAGACAGGATGATGACATGAGAAGAGATGACTAGATGGGAAGATGAGAGGAGATGTCAAGATAAAGCAGAATGATGAGCTGAGATGAGATAATGAGAGGTTCAGATTAGATGATGAGATGAGATGATGAGATGAGACTATGACATGAGATGATCAGACAGGATGATGATATGGATGATGAGACGGGATGATGAGATGAGACGGGACAATGAGGCAGAATTCCTAGATGAGATGAGATGATGAAACGAGATGATGAGAAATTATGATGAGGTGGGATGATGAAATTATGAGACAATGAGACAAGACAGTGTGATGAGACATGGAGATGATTTGGGATGATGAGATGGAATGACGAGATGATATGATGAGAGGGGATGACAAGATGAAGCGAGAAGATGAGATGAGCTGAGATGATGAGACAATGAGATGAGAGATGAGATGAGTTGATGAGATGAGACAATGACATAAGATGATGAGACAGGATCATGAGAGGGATGATGAAACGGGATCACGAGATGGGATGATGAGGCGGGATGATGAGACGAGATGGGAAATAGAGACAGAATGATGGGATGAGATGAGATGATGAGATGAGAAAAGATGAGATGATGAGATGAGATGATGAGATGGGACAATGAGATGAGATGATGAGATGAGAAGCTGAAATGATGACACAATGAGATAAGATGGTGTGAAGAACCATGGAGACAAGAATGGAAGATGAGACAGGACGATGGGATGAGATGAGATGACAAGATGTGATGATGAGAGGAGACGGGGAGATGAAGTGGGAAGATGACATGAGATGAGATGACGAGATGATGAGACAAAGAGATGAGAGGACCACATGAAATGATGAGATGGGACGACGAGATGGATGATGAGATGGGATGACATGATGGGATGATGAGACAGAATGAAGAGAAGAGATGGGACAATGAGACAGAATGATGAGGTGAGATGAGATGATGTGATGACACAAGATGAGATGATGAGATGAGATGATGGGATGGGTCAATGAGATGAGATGACAAGATAGAATGATGAAATGAGACAATGAGACAAGATGGTGGGATGAGACATGGAAACGAGATGGGAAGATCAGATGGGATGATGAGGGATGGGAAAGGATGATGAGAGGAGATGAAGGGATGAAGCAAGATGATTAAATAAGAAAAGATGATGAGATGATGAGATGAGATGACCAGACGAGACAAAGAGATGAGACAATGACATGAGAAGATGAGACAGGATGATGAGATGGACGATGAGACTTGATGATGAGGAGAGATGGGAAAAGGAGACACAAGGACGAGATGAGATGAGACGATGAGACAAGACAAGATGAGATAATGAGATGAGATGAAGAGATGGGATGATGAGATGCGATGATAAGATGGGACGATGAAATGATGAGACAATGAAACAAGAGAGTGGTATGAACATGGTGAGGGGACAGGAAGGTGAGATGGGATGATGAGATGAGATGAGACAATGAGATGGGATGATGAAAGGTGATGGTGAAATGAAGCGAGATGATAGGATGAGATGAGATGATGAGATGATGAGATGAGATGACAAGAAAATGAGATGAGATGATGAGACGAGACTATGAGATGAGACAATGACATTAGATGATGAGATGGGATGATGATATGAGGCGGGAAAATGAGAAAGAATGATGGCATGATATGAGATGATGATACGAGACATGATGAGATGATGAGATAGGAAGACAACACGAACAATGAGATGGAATGAAGAGATGGAATGATGAGACGGGATGGTTAGATGAGACGGGAAAAGACAAAATGAAGCAATGAGATGAGATGATTGGATGAGGCAAGATGAGATAATGAGATGAGAGGTTGAGAAGGGGCGATGAGATGAGATGACGAGATGGGATGATGAAATGATGAGACAGTGAGACAGGACGGTGGAATGAAATATGGTGATGAGATGTGAAGACGAGAAGGGATGGTGAGTTGAGATGAGGCGATGAGATGAGACAATGAGATGGGATGATTAGATAAGATGGGACAATGAAACAGTACAATGAAATGAGTTGGATGATGAGATGAGACGATAAGACGGATGATGAGATGAGATGATGGGAATTGATGATGAAATGACAAGACATTGATACAAGACAGTGGGATGAGACATGCAGAAGCGACAGGAAGATGAGATGGAATGATGTGATGAGACGACACGAGGGGATGGGATGAAGAAAGGAGACGATGATATAAAGTGAGATTATGAGATGAGATGAGATGACGAGACAATGAGATATATGATGAGACAATGAGGTGACATGATGACAAGATGATGAGATGGGATGACATGATGGGATCATGAGATGGGATGATGAGTTGGGATGATGAGAGGACAAGATGAGTTGAAGTGAGATGATGAGACGAGACATGATGAGATGATGAGATGAGACAATGAGACAGGACGATGAGATGAGATGATGAGATGTGATGATGAAATGAGATAATGAGACCGGATGATGAGAAAGACGATGAGACAATATGATGAGATGGGATGATAAAATGGGGTGATCAGACAAGATGGGAGAACAGGACAGAATGACGAGATGAGATGAGATGACGAGATGAGGCAAGATGAGATGATAAGAAGAGATGATGAGATGTGATGATGAGATGAGATGATGAGATGGGATGATGAAATGATAAGACAAAGAGACAAGATGGTGCGATAAGACATGGAGATGAGACAGGACAACGAGATGAGATGAGACAGTGAGATGGAATGATTAGTGCAGATGATTGGATGAGGTGAGAAGATGAGCTGAAATGAGATGATAAGACAATGAGATGAGTTGAGAAAACAAGATGACGAGATGAAACAATGACATGAGATGATGAGACGGGATGATGAGATGGATGATGCGACGGGATTTTGCAATGGAATATGAGATGGGATGATGAGATGAGTTGGCACAATGAGACAGAATAACGAGATGAGATGATGAGATGAGACAGGATGAGGCAATGAGATGAGATGATGACACAGGATGCTGAGATGAGATGACTTGATGGACAATGAAATGACAAGACAAATAGACATTACAGTGGGATGATACATGGAGATGAGGTGGGAAGATGAGATGGGATGATGATATGAGACGAGATGACAAGTTGGGATGATGAGAAGAGATGACAAGATGAAGTGAGGTGAGGAGATGTGATGAGATGATGATACAATGAGATGAGATGACAAGATGAGACTATGAGATGAGTCAATGACATGAGACGATTAGATGGGATGATGAGATGGATGTTGAAATGAGATGATGTGATGGGATGATGAGACAAGATGACGAGATGGGACGATGAGATGGGATGACGAGAGGAAAAGAAGAGATGAAGCAAGATGATGAGATTGTATGAGAAGATGAGATGATGAGTTGACAAGACAAGATGACAAGAAGAGTCGATGAAATGAGATGATGAGAATGGTTTATGAGATGGGATGATGAGATGATGAGATTTGATAACAAGACAAGACAAAACAATGAGACAGAATGATGAGATGAGATGAGATGATGAGATGAGAGGATGAGATGGGATGATGAGATGAGATCACAAGATGGGGTGAGGAAAGGATGAGACAATGAGACAAGACAGTGGGTTGAGACATGGAGATGAGACAGGAATTCAAGACAGAATGATGAGGTAAGAATAGATGACAAGATGGATGATGAGAGGAGATGACGAGATGTAGCAAGATGATCAGATGAATTGAGATGATGAGATGATGAAAGAGATGATGAGATGACAAGAAGAGATGATGAAAGGAGATGATGAGAAAGGTTGAAGAGAGGATGGTGAGATGGGATAATGAGATGGGATGATGATAAAAATATGAGACAAAACAAAGTGACAGAATGACGAGATGAGATGAGGTGATGGATGAGACAAGATGAGATAATGAGATGAGATAATGAGACAGGATGATGAGATGAGATGAGACTCAAGATGGTATGACAAAACAGGAATGATGAGAAGATGAGATTCTTAGATGAGGTGACAAGAGGAGATGATGAGGTATGATGGTGGGACAAGACATGGAGACAGGATTGGTTGACAAGAGTGGATGAGGAGATGAGATGACATGATGAGATGGGATGATGAGAGGAGATGAGTTGAAGTGAGATGATGAGACAAGATGAGATGAAAATATTATGAGATGAGATGACGAGATTAAATGACGAGATGAGATAATGAGACAGAATGACAAGATGAGAAGAGATTATGAGATGGAATGATGAGACAGGATGAAGAGATGAGATGAAATTACAAGGTGGTACAATGAGACATGGCGATGAGATCAGATGAGAGGAGGAGACAAGATGATGAGATGAGGTGATGAGATGAGGCAACGAGAGAGACAACGAGGTGGGATGATGAGATGGTATGATGAGATAATGTGAGATGATGAGATGAGACACGTTGTGATGGGATGACAAGGTTATGAGATATGATGAAAAGATTAGATGGGATGACAGGGTGGATGACATGAGGGGATAACAAGGACAGATAATACGATGAGACAGGACAATGAGATGAGATGAAATGATGAGAGGACAATGAGAAGACCAGAAGCCAAGATGAGACAAGATGAGATGATGAGACAAGACAGTGTGATGAGATAGAGATGAGACAGAACTTTGAGATGGGATGACGAGATGAGAAGAGACGTTGAAATGGATGTTGAGAGGGGATGATGAGATGACACGAGACAATGAGATGAGATGAAATGATGAGATGAAGAGAAGAGATGACGAGATGAGATTATTTGATGAGATGAGATGATGAGTTGGAACGATGAGATGAGATCAGACCATGAGATGGGACAATGAGATGAGATGTGAGGAAGAGATGATGAGATGGAAAATAAGGTAAGATAATATGATGAGATGAGAAGAGACAATGTGATGGAACGATAGATGGGATTATCAATGAGATGCGAAAATGAGATGAGACAGGATGAGGAGACAAGACGATGAGATGAGGTGATGAGATGAGTTGATGAGATGAGACAATAAGACGGGATGATGAGATGGATGATGAGATGGGATGAAGAGATTAGACGAGATATTGAGATGAGTCGACAAGATGAGATGGGATGACAAGATGATGGGATGTGAAGAGAATATGAGACAGGATGAAAAGACGGATGACATGAGGGGACAATGAGATCAGATAGGATGATAAGATGGGACAATTAGATGAGATGAAATGAGGAAAGGACAATGAGACAAACATAAGCTAAGATAAGACAAGATGAGATGATGAGACAAGACAGTGGGATGAGATGGAGATGAGACGGGATGTCAAGATGGGATGATGAGAAGAGAATAGATGATGAGATGGGGTGATGAGAGGGGACAATGAGATGAGATGAGACAATGAGATGAGATGAGAAGATGAGATGACGAGAAGAGATGACAAGATGAGAAGAGTTGATGAGATGGGGTGATGAGATGGAAAGATGAGATGAGACCAGACAATGAGATGGGACAACCAGATGAGATCAGAGGATCTGATCCTCTGATCAGAGGATGAGACGATGAAAGGAGAAAATACAATAAAACAGGATGATTATATGAGAAGAGTTGATGAGACAGAATGATGTGATGGGATGATGAATGAGATGAGACGACGAGATGAGACGAGATGATGAGAAGGGACAATGAGATGAGATGAGAGGATGAGATGACAAGAAAAGAAAATACAATAAGACGGGATGATGAGATGAGAAGAGATGACGAGACAAAACAATGAGATGGAATGACGAATGCGATGATAAAACAAGATGAAACAAAACAGAACGATGAGATGGGACAATGAGACAGGACAACGATTTGAGACAAGTTGACATGATGAAATGATGAGAAGATCAGACAGGATGATGAGACGAGATGATGAGATGAGATGAGATGACAAGACAAGGAGATGAGATGGGATGACAATACAAGAGGATGAGAAGAGATGAGATGATGAGATGGAATGGCAGGATGGGACAATGAGATGAGACAATGAGATGATGAGATGAGACGAGATTACAAGATGGTATGAGAGGATGAGGCGAGATGATGAGAGGAAAATATGAGAAGGGATGATGAGACAATGAGATGACAAGTTGAGATGATGAGATGAGAGAAGGATATGAGACTGCAAGATGAGACAAGGAGACAAGATGTGATGCTGAGATGGGATGACAAGGTGAAACAGGAAAATGAGATGGGATGATGTGATTAGATGAGACAACGAGATGAAACAACGAGATGAGATGATAGATGGGAAGAAAAGATGCAAAGGGATGATGAGTGGAGACACGACAATGATACATGACGAAGAGACGAGGAGACAAGATGACATGAGACTGTGAGATGATGAGATGAGACAAGATGACAAGATGGAATGATGAGATGAAACAAGATGAGATGATATGAGATTGTGAGACAAGACAGGGAGACAATATAGGATGATGAGATGGGATGATGAGACAGGATGAAAAGATGAGATGGGTCAACGAGATGGAATGACAAGATGAGATGAGATGATGAGAGGAGACAAGATGGGATGATGAGATGAGATCATGAGACAGGATGACAAGACAGATGATGAGAAAGGATGATGGGATGAGATGGGATGATGAGATGATGAGACAAGATGATGAAACAAGACAGCAAGTTGTGACAGGGAGATGAGATGGGAAGATAAGCTGGGATGATGAGACAGGAAGATGAGATCAGGTGAGATGTTGAGATGAAATGATGAGAGGAGACGATGAGATGGTACAATGAGTCAGGATGATAAAATGGGATGAGATGATGAGATGAAATGACAAGAAGAGAAGACAAGATGATGAGATGACACGAGATGATGAGATGAGATGATGAGACACGATGACAAGATGAGACGAGATTGCAAGATGGGATTATGAGATGGCATGATGAGACAGGGTGATGAGAAGAGATGAGAAGACGAGAAGTGTCAATGAGGTGAGATGACGAGATGGTACGACGAGATGGGATGATGAGAAGAGACAGGATGATGAGAAAAGACGGGTCCACCACATGGTAAAAGATTTGAGGACAAGATGAGATGATGAGATGATATGACGAGATGGGATGATGAGATGAGATGAGATGACGAGAGGAAATGATGAGAAGAGATTATGTGATGATGAGATGAGATGACTTTATGAGATGATGAGACGAAATGACGTGCTGAGATGAGATGACTAGATTAGATGATGAGATGAGATGAGATGATGAAATGTGATGAGAGGATATGATGAGATAAGATGATGAGATGAGATGACGAGATCATATAACGAGACAGGCAATGAGAGAGGATGATGAGATGAGATGAGATGATGAGATGAAATGACAAGATGATGAGATGATGATATAAGATGATGAGATGAGATGAAGAGATGAGAAGGGACAATGAGGCAGGATGATTTGATGAGAAAGGAAGATAAGATAGGAAAACTAGATGAGATGAGATGACGAGATGGGATGAGATGAGTCAACGAGATGAGATGACAAAATGGGATGATGAGATGAACGAAGAGACGGGATGATGAGATGAGATGGGTTGATGAGATGTGATGATGTGATGGGGCAACGAGATGGGACAAAGGATGATGAGATGAGATGACAAGATGAGATGAGATGACAAGATGAAGTGATGAGAAGAGATGATGAGATGATGAGACCACCTAAGAGGATGAAGAGACAAGATGATGAGATGAGGTGACGAAACTGGATGAGGAGATGAGATGAGATGACAAGATGAAATGATGAGAAAAGACGATGAGATGATGAGACGAGATGACCTGATGAGACAACAAGACGAGATGACAAGATAAGGTGAGATGATGAGACAGGACAATGAGATGAAATGAGATGACAATATGTGATGAGATGATATGATGATACGAGAAGATGAGAGGAGATGATGAGACCAGCTAACTGAACAGATAATGAGACAGGATGATGAGATGAGATGAGATGATGATGAGATGAAACGTCAAGATGATGAGAAGAAGAGATAAGATGACGAGATGAGATGAAGCGATGAGATGGGACAATGAGACTGGATGATGTGACAATAAGGAGGATGAGATGGGTCACTAGAAGAGAAGAGACAATGAGATGGGATGAGATGAGTCGAGGAGATGAGATGACAAAATGGGATGATGACATGGATTATGAGATGGGATGATGAGATGTGATGGGTCAATGAGACAGGACGATTAGATGGGAAGACAAGATGGGATGACGAGTTGATGAGATGGGATGGTGAAACAGGAATGAGATGACAAGATGGGATGATGAGATGAGATGATGAGATGAGATGGTGAGATGAAATGACGAGAAGAAACAATGAGATGAGCAGACAACATGACTTGATGAGTTGATGAGATGAGACGATGAGATGAGATCATGAGACAGGATGATGAAATGAGATGAGATGATGAGATGAGATGAGATGGAAAGATGAAACAGCGAGAAGAGATGATGAGATGATGAGATGAGACGATCTGATCAGATGATGAAATGAGATGATGAAATGAGATGAAGAGATGCAATGATGAGATGAGATGATGAGGTGAAAGGACGAGAAGTGATGACAAGATGACAAGATGAGATGAACTGATGAGATCATGAGACAAGAAAATGAGATGAATTGAGATGACAAGACAGGATGATGAGATGAGATGAGATGATATATGATGAGATGAGATGATGAGACGAGATGATGAGATGAGACAATGACATGATATGGTGAGATGGGATGAGGAGACAGACGATGAGACAGGACGACAAGATGGGTTAATGAGATGGGATTACAAGACGAGATGGGAGAAGGAGACAGAATGCTGAGATGAGATGAGATGAAGAGATGAGACAAGATGAGATGATGGGATGTGATGATGAGAAGGGACAATGGGAAGATATGACGAGATGAAACGATGAAATGATGAGACATTGAGACAAGACGATGGGATGAGACGTGGAGATGAGTTAGGAAGATGAGAAGGGGCGATGAGATGAGATGAGAAGTCGAAAAGGGATGATGAAAGGAGAGGACGAGATGAAGCAAGACGATGAGATGAGATGACATGACAAGATGATGAGATGATGAGATGAGACAAGATGAAATGATGACATGAGAGGATGAGATGGGATAACAAGAAGGACGATGAGACAGGATGATGAGATGGGAAGATGAGATGGTATGATGAGATGAGATGGGACAATGAGACAGAATGAAGAGATGAGATGAGATGACAAAACGGGACAAGATGAGATGATGAGATGATGAGGTGGGACAATGAGAAGGGATGATGAGATGGGATGATGTAATGAGTAAATGAGACAAGACTGTTAGATGTGACATGGAGATGAGACAGGAGGACGAGAAGGGATGACGTGATGAGATGTGACAAAGAGATGGGATGATGGGAGGAGATGAAGAGATGAAGAAATAAAATGAGAAGTGAGATGATGAGATGAGATGAGGAGATGATGAGATGAGATGATGAGACGAGACAAATATGTGAGATTATATGAGCTGATGAGACGGGGTGACAAGACAGATGATGAGATGGGATGATGAGATGGGATGATGAGACAGGATGATGAAATGGGGCAGGACAATGAGACAGAATGATGAAATGAGATGAGACGATGAGATCAGACAAGATGAGATGATGAGATGAGACGTTGAAACAGGATGATGAGATGAGATAACAAGATGGGACAATGAAATAATGAGACAATGAGACAAGATGGTGGTATGAGACATGGAGATGAGAGGGGAAGACTAGAAGATGAGATGAGACAACGAGATGGGATGATGAGAGGAGATGATGAGATGAAGTGAGACGATGAGATGAGATGAGATGATGAGACGATGAGATCAGATGATGAGACGAGACTATGAGATGAGACAATGAAATGAGATGATGAGACAGGATGATGAGATAGATGATGAAATGGGATGAAGAGATGGGATGATGAGACAGGATGATGAGACAAGATGGGATAATGAGACAGAATGACAAGAGAAAATGAGACAATGAGACGAGACAAGATGAAATGATATGAGATGATGAGACAGGACAATGAGAAGAGATGATGAAATGGGACGTTGAAATGACACAATGAGACAAGACGGTGGGATGAGTCATGGAGACCAGACAGCAAGATGAGGTGGGATGACGAGGGGCGAGATAGGATAAGGAGAGGAGACGAGTAAAGAAGTGACATGATGAGACAAGAAGAGATGATGAGATGAAGAGATGAGATAACTAGATGAGATGATGTGATGAGACGATGACATGAGATGATGAGACGAGATGACGAGATGGACGATGAGCTGTGATGACAAGATGAGATGGGACATTGAGATGGGATGATGAGAGGAAAAGACAAGATGAAGCAATATGATGGGATGAGATGAGATGACGAGACAATAAGATGAGATGAGATGATGAGTTGAGACTATGAGATAAGAAAATGACATGAGATGATGAGACGGGATGATGGGACAGATGAGATGGAATGTCGAGATAGGATGATGAAGCAGGATGAAGAGATGAGATGGGTCAATGAGACAGATTGATGGTATGAGATAAGACGATGAGATGGGATAAATGAGATGATGAGATGACACAATGAGACGGGACAATGAGATGAGATGATGAGACAGGCCAATGAAATGATGAGACAATGAATCAAGAGGGTGGGATAAGACATGGAGACGAGATGGGAACACAGGACAGGATGATGAGATGAGCCAAGATGACGAGATGGGATCGTGAGAGGAGATGACAAGAGGAAGCAAGAAGATGAGAAGAGATGAGATGGTGAGATGAGAATATGAGATGAGACGATGACATGTGATGATGAGAAGGGATGATGAGATGGATGATGATCACACAGGATGAGGAGATAGACGTTGAGACGGGATGATGAGATGTGATAATGAGATGGGATGATGAGTAGAGAAGAGACAATGAGACAGAATGATAAGATGATATGAAACAATGAGACAAGATAAGGTGAAAAGATGAGATGAGACAATGAGATGGTATGATGAGATGAGATGACGTGATGGGACGATAAATGAAGAGACAATGAGAAAAGAAGGTGGAATGAGACCTGGAGATGAAATGGTAAGATGAGATGTGATGGCATGTTTAGATGAGATGACAAGATGTGATGGTGAGAGGAAACAATGAGATGAAGTGAGAAAATGAGATGAGATGAGATGATCAGATGATGAGATGTGATAACAAGATGAGACTTCAAGACGAGATGAGAACATGAGTTGATGAGATGGGATGACGAGAAGGATGATGAGAGGAGATGACGAGATGGGATGATGAGATGGGATGACAAGATGAAACAGGACAATAAGACAGAATGACGAGATGAGATGGGATGACAAGATGAGACAAGATGAGATGATGAGAAGAAATAATGAGATGGGACAATGAGGTGAGATGACGAGATGGGATGATGAAATGACAAGACAATGAGACAAGATGGTGGGATGAGACATGGAGACAAGACGGGAAGATGAGATGGGACAATGAAATGAGACATACGATGAGAAGGGATGATGAGAAGAGATGATGAGATGAAGGGTGATGATGAAGAGATAATGTGACAAGACAGAAATGAGATGATGAAATGAGATGATGAGATGGGATGATGAGACAGATGATGAGATGGATGATGAGCTGGGATTCTGAGACAGGGTGATGAGATGAGAAGGGACAATGAGACAGAATCACAAGATGAGATGATATGACTAGACGAGACTAAATGAGATAATGAGATGAGATGATGAGATGGGCCAATGAGACGAGATGATGAGATGGGACATTGAAATGAGGAGACAATGAGACAAGACTGCGGGATGAGACAGGGAGATGAGACGAGAAGATGAGAAGGAACGATGAGATGAGATGAGACAATGAGATGAAAAGATAAGAGGACACGACAAGAAGAAGAGAGATGATGAGACGAGATGAGATGATGAGATGATGAGATGAGATGATGAGAAGAGACTAGGAGATGAGATGACTACATGAGATGATGAGATGGGATGACAAGAGGGACACAGAGACAGGATGACGAGATGGGATTATGAGACAGGATGATGAGGTGAGATGGGACAATGAGACAGAATGATGAGATGAGATGAGACGATGAGACAAGACAAGATGAGAAAAAGTGATGAGACGATGAGATGGGATGATGAGATGAGATGACTTGCTTGGGACAATGAAATGATGAGATGGTGAGACATGACGGTGTTATAAGACATGGAGACAAGATGGGAAGGCGAGAAGGGACAACAAGTTGAGACGAGACAATGAAATGTGATGATGAGATAATATGACTAGATGAAGCAAGATGATGAGATGAGATGAGATAACGAGACAATGAGATGAGATGAGGAGACGAGACTATGAGATGAGTCAATGACATGAGATGATGAGACGGGATAACAAGATGGGCGATGAGACAGGATGATGTGATGGGATGATGAGTCGGGATGACAAGACGAGATGGACAAATATACAGAATGATGAGATGAGATGAGACAACCAGACGAAGCAAGATGAGATGATGAGATGTGATGAGATGGTGGGATGATGTGAGGAGATGTTGAGATGGGATGGTGAAATGATGAGAAAATGAGACAAGATCATAGGATGAGACATGGAGACAAGATGGGAAGATGAGACGAGATGATGAGATGAGACGACAGGATGGGATGATGAGAGGAGATGATGAAATGAAACGAGATGATGAGATGAGATGACAAGATAAGATGATGAGATGAGATGAGGAAATGAGATGATGAGATGGGATGATGAGACAGATGATGAGACAATATGACGAGATGGGATGATGAGACACGCTGATGAGATGAGTTGGTGCAATGAGACAGAATGACGAGATGAGATGAGACGACAAGATGAGACAAGATGAGATGATGAGAAGAGATAATGAGATGTGACGATGAGATGAGATGATGAGAATAGATGATGAAATGATGAAACAATGAGACAAGATGGTGGGATGAGAAATAGAGATGGGATGGGATGACGAGATGAGATGAGATGGTGAGATGGGATGAGGAGTGGAGATGATGGGATGAAGTGAGATGATGACATGAAATGAGCTGACGAGACAATGAGATGAGACGACAAAACAAGATGATGTGGTGCAACGACAACACGAGATGATGAGATGGGATGAAGAGACAGATAATGAGAAGGGATATCGAGATGGAATGATGAGACAGGATGATGAGACGAGTTGGTGCAATGAGACAGAATGACGAGATGAGATGTGATGATGAGACGAGACAAGATGAGACAATGAGATGAGACATTGAGACAGGATGATGAGTTGAGATGACATGATGGACCAAGAAATGATGAGAAAATGAGACATGATGGGATGATGCAATGACGTGACAATGAAACAAGATGGTGAGATGAGACATGGAGATGAGATTGGATGACAAGATGATGAGATGGGATGACGAGATGAGACAAGATGAGACTATGAGATGAGACTATGTGACTGGATGATGAGATGAGATGATGAGATGGGATATTGAAATGAGACAATGACTTCTGGAGAAGATGGCAGCTTAGTAAGGCACGTGGGTCTTTGTTCCTCCTCCAGAACAACTATGAAAGAACTATAAACAGTACAGAACAGCTCCTAGAGCCACAATAGACCAGACACACTGCATACCACATTCTGGAACACCTGGACCTCCTCCTAATAAACTCCATTGTGGTGAGGTCCCTGAGAGGTGAGCACTTACCCTGGCCATTGTGGCTGGTGGCTGGAGCCCCTCCCTCCATCTTTCGGGGACCAGATGTGACCTTTGGATCATGTTCCCCAAGCCGCAGTGACTGGAACCCCTTCCACACAGGTGGCTTCCTTGGCCTGCTGGGAGCTTTTTTATCGGCAGGATTCCCCACACTGCAGCAGCCAGTGACCCTCCCCCACATGCTGCTTCCCAGGTCAGCTGGTAGCCTCAGAACAGAGGTCTCCCAAGCCGTGGTGGCTGACAACCACAGCCCCTTCCAAACAGGCAGCTTCCCAGTCCGATGGGAATATTGGAACAGCAGTTCCCAAAGCCGCAGTGCCTGGCGACCCTCCCCTACAGGTAACTTCCTGGAGGGAAAGGAAAGACTCTCCAACAGTAGTAGAGACTGAGCCCAACCTAACACCAATAGTGGCATTAAGGAACAACTTGTGACTACTAAAAATAGGCCCTCAGCTCAGGCGAAACTGATCAAGGCAGAAGTCCCCGAATGGGCTAAATGAAAAAGAGGAAAGGGGTGAAACAGAGCCTTCTGCAGCTGTTCCTACAGAGGCTTCATTGCCTCTGGTCTCTGTGCTGGAATTACATAGGTTACAACTGCCCTGAACACAGAAATTGGCGGGTTTTAGGGCGCTCTACTACCTGAACCTTCCCTGTGGGAGGGGTGAAACGTAAAACAGGTGGAATCCCTCTCTCAAGGAATTCAGATCCAAGGACTTCACAATTTGAAGCCATTAAAGCCAACCTACAATCTTCCTCTGTCTCCACCACACACCCAGCAGTGAGAGTCTTCCAAAGTTAAAAGAGTCACAAAATCTTTTGCTGGTGGGGCCCGCAGACAGACAAGCACCACATACTGGGCAAGATAAGAAAAACAGAGCCCAGAGACTTCACAGGAAAGTCTTTCAACCTGCTGGGTACCACCCTCAGGGAAATCTGATTAAATGCCCAGACGCCAGCCAAAACTAACAAATCACACCAGGAAAATTGAAGATATGGCCCAGTTAAAGGAACAAACCAATAGCTCAAATGAGATACAGGAGCTGAGACAACTAATTCTGAATATATAAACAGAAATGGAAAACCTCTTCAAAAACCAAATCAATAAATTGTGGGAGGACATGAAGAAGGCATGGGATCAAAAAAAAAAGAAATGAAAAGTCTGAAAAAAGAAATCACAGAACTCATGGGATTGAAAAACACAGTTGCAGAGATGAAAAAAAACAATGGAAGCCCACAATGGTAGATTTAAAGTGACAGAGGATAGAATTAGTGTACTGGAGGATGGAACATCTGAAATTCAAAAAGAAACAGAAAGTATAGGGAAAAGAATGGAAAATTTTGAGCAGGGGCTCAGGAATTTAAATGATAATATGAAGTGCACAAATATACGTGTTGTGGGTGTCCCAGAAGGAGAAGATAAGGGAAAAGAAGGAGAAAAACTAATGGAAGAAATTTTCATTGAAAATATCCCAACCCTTATGAAAGACCTATAATTACAGATTCAAGAAGCGCAGCACACCCCAAAGAGAAGAGACCCAAATAAGCGTTCTCCAAGACCCTTACCAGAGAGAATGTCAGAAGTCAAAGAGAAAGAGAGGATCTTGAATGCAGCAAGAGAAAAACAATCTATCACATACAAGGGAAACCCAATAAGATTATGTGCATATTTCTCAACAGAAACCATGGAAGCTAGAAGACAGTGGGATGATATATTTAAATTAATAAAAGAGAAAAACTGCCAACCAAGACTTCTATATCCAACAAAATTGTCCTTCAAAATTGAGGGAGAAATTAAAACATTTTCAGACAAAAAGTCACTGAGAGAATTTGTGACCAAGAGACCAGCTCTGCAAGAAATACTAAAGGGAGCACTAGAGTCATATATGAAAAGACAGAAGACAGAGGTATGGAGAAGAGTGTAGAAAGAAGGAAAATCAGATATGATATATATAATACAAAAGTAAAAATGGTAGAGGAGAGTATTACACAAACAGTAAAACACTAAACGTTAATGGAGTGAATTCCTCAATCAAAAGGCATAGACTGGCAGAATGGATTAAAAAACAGGATCCTTCTATATGCTGTCTACAGGAAACCCATCTTAGACCCAAAGATAAACATAGGTTGAAAGTGAAAGGTTGGGAAAAGATATTTCATGCAAATAACAACTAGAAAAAAGCAGGAGTGGCTATACTAATATCCAACAAATTAGACTTCAAATGTAAAACAGTTAAAAGAGACAAAGAAGGACACTATATACTAATAAAAGGAACAATTAAACAAGAAGACATAACAATCATAAATATTTACACACCAAACCATGATGTCCCAAAATACGTGAGGAATACACTGTAAACACTGAAAAGGGAAATAGACTCATATACCATAATAGTTGGAGACTTCAATTCACCACTCCCATCAATGGACAGAACATCTAGACAGAGGAACAATAAAGAAATAGAGAATCTGAATATTACTATAAATGAGCTAGACTTAACAGATATTTATAGGACATTACATCCCACAACAGCAGGATACACCTTTTCTCAAGTGCTCATGGATCATTCTCAAAAATAGACCATATGCTGGGTCACAAAGCAAGTCTTAACAAATTTAAAAATATTGAAATCATACACAACACTTTCTCGGATCATGAAGGAATGAAGTTGGAAATCAATAATAGGCGGAGTGCCAGAAAATTCACAAATACGTGGAGGCACAACAACACACTCCTAAACAACGAGTGGGTCAAAGAAGAAATTGCTAGAGAAATTAGCAAATACCTCGAGGTGAATGAAAATGAAACACAACATATCAAAACTTATGGGATGCAGCAAAGGCAGTGCTAAGAGGGAAATTTATTGCCCTAAATGGCTATATCAGAAAAGAAAAAAAGGCATAAATGCAGGAATTAACTGTCCACTTGGAAGAACTGGAGAAAGAATAGCAAACTGACCCCAAAGCAAGCAAAAGGAAAGAAATAACAAAGATTATAGGAGAAATAAATGAAATTGAGAACATGAAAACAATAGAGAAAATCAATAAGAACAGAAGTTGGTTCTATGAGAAAATCAAAAAGATTGATGGGCCCTTAGCAAGATTGACAAAAAGAAGAGAGAGGATGCAAATAAATAAGATCAGAAATGGAAGAGAAGACATAAACACTGACCTCATAGAAATAAAGGAGGCAATAACAGTATACTATGAACAGCTTTACGCTAATAAGTAAAACAATGTAGATGAAATGGACAAGTTCCTAGAAAGGCATGAACAACCAACTTTGAATAAAGAAGAAATAGATGAATTCAACAAACCAATCACAAGTAAAGAAATTGAATCAGTCCTTCAAAAGCTTCCCAAAAAGAAAAGTCCATGACCGGACGGCTTCACATGTGAATTCTACCAAACATTCCAGAAAGAATTAGTACCAACTCTGCTCAAACTCTTCAAAAAAATCTAAGTTGAGGGAAAGCTACCTAATTTATTCTATGAAGTCAACATCACCCTCATGCCAAAACCAGGCAAAGATATAGCAAAAAAGTAAACTAGACACCAATCTCTCTAATGAATATGGATGCAAAATCCTCAAAAAAATTTTAGCAAATCGAATCCAGCAACACATTAAAAGAATTATACATCATGACCAAGTAGGATTCATCTCAGGTATGCAAGAATGATTCAACATAAGAAAATCAATTAATGTAATACACCATATCAACAAATCAAAGCGGAAAAATCACATGATCTTCTCAATTGATGCAGAGAATGCATTTGACAAGATTCAACATCCTTTCCTGTTGAAAATACTTCAAAGGATAGGAATACAAGGGAACTTCCTTAAAATGATAGAGGGAATATATGGAAACCTACAGCCAATATCATACTTAAGGGGAAAAATTGAAAACATTCCCCCTAAGATCAGGAACAAGACAAGGATGTCCATTGTCACCACTATTATTCAACATCGTTTTGGAGGTTCTAGCCAGAGTAATTAAACAAGAAAAAGAAATACAAGTTATCAAAATTGGAAAGGAAGAAGTAAAACTATCACTGTTTGTAGACGATATGATACCATATGTCGAAACCCATAAAAATCCACATCAAAACTGCTAGAGCTAATAAACTGTGTACAGCAAAGTAGCAGGTTACATGATCAATATTCAATAACCAGTAGCGTTTCAATACACTACCAATGAACAAGCTGAGGGGGAGATCAAGAAACGAATTCCATTTACAATTGCAACTAAAAGAATAAAACACCTAGAAATAAATTTAACTAGAGACAAAAGACCTATACAAATAAAACTACAAAAAACTGTTAAAAGAAATCACAGAAGACCTAAATAGATGGAAGGGCATACCATGTTCATGGATTGGAAGGCTAAACATAGTTAACATGTCAATTCTACCTAAATTGATTTAGCGATTCAATGCAATACCAATCAAAATCCCAACAACTTATTTTTCGGAAATAGAAAAACCAATAAGCAAATTTATCTGGAAAGGCAGGGTGCTCTGAATTGCTGAAAGTATCTTGAAGAAAAAAATGAAGCTGGAGGTCTCAAGCTGGCGGACTTTTAGGTATATTATGCAGCCACAGTGGTCAAAACAGCATGGTATTGACCTAAAGATAAATATATCAAACAATGGAATCGAATAGAGTGCTCAGATATAGACCCTCTCATCTATGGGCATTTGATCTTTGATAAGGCAGTCAAGCCAATTCACCTGGGACAGAACAGTCTCTTCAATAAATGGTGCCTAAAGAACTGGATATCCATATGCAAAAGAATGAAAGAGGACCAGTATCTCACACCCTATACAAAAGTTAACTCAAAATGGATCAAAGATCTAAACATTTGGTCTAAGACCATAAAACAGTTAGAGGAAAATGTAGGGAGATATCTTACGAATCTTACAACTGGAGGCAGTTTTATGGACCTTAAACCTAAAGCAAGAGCACTGAAGAAAGAAATAAATAAACGGGTGCTCCTCAAAATTGAACACTTTGTGCATCAAAAAACTTCATCAAGAAAGTAGAAAGACAGCCTACACAATGGGAGACAATATTTGGAAATGACATATCAGATAAAGGTCTAGTATCCAGAATTTATAAAGAGATTGTTCAACTCAACAACAAAAAGACAGCCAACCCAATTACAAAATGGGAAAAAGTCTTGAACAGACACCTCTCAAAAGAGGAAATACAAATGGCCAAAAGGCACATGAAGAGATGCTCAGTGTCCCTGGCCATTAGAGAAATACAAATCAAAACCACAATGAGATATCATCTCACACCCACCAGAATGGCCATTATCAACAAAACAGAAAATGTCAAGTGCTGGAGAGGATGCAGAGAAAGAGGCACATTTATCCACTGTTGGTGGGAATGTCAAATGGTGCAACCACTGTGGCAGGCAGTTTTACAGTTCTTCAAAAAACTGAATAGAGAATTGCCATATGACCCAGCAATACCATTGCTATTCATCTACTCAAAGGACTAAAGGCCAAAGACACAAAAGGACATTTGCAAACCGATGTTTATAGGAGCATTATTTGCAATTGCAAAGAGATGGAATCGGCCAAAATGTCCATCAACAGACGAGTGGCTAATCAAACTGTGGTATATACATATGATGGAATATTATGCAGCTTTAAGACAGAATAAACTTATGAAGCATGTAATAACATGGATGGACCTAGAGAACACTATGCTGAGTGAGACTAGCCAAAAACTAAAGGACAATCTCTGTATGGTCCCACTGATGTGAACCAACATAAGAGAATAAATTTGGAAAATGTCATTGGTAACAGAGACCATCAGGACTTAGAAACAGGGTAAGATAATGGGATATTGGAGCTGAAGGGATAGAGATTGTGCAACAGGACTAGATACAAAAACTCAAAAATGGACAGCACAATACTACCTCACTGTAATGTAATTATGTAAAAACACTGAATGAAGCTGCATCTGTGCTATAGTTCTGTTTGTTTGTTTGTTTGTTTTTTACATATATTTTTCTATTATTTATTTTTATTTTTTCTCTATAGTATCACATTATTTCTTTTTCTGTTGTCTTGCTATTTCTTTTTCTAAATCGATGCAAATGTACAAAGAAATTATGATCATAAGTCTATGTGATTATATTAAGAATTACTGATTGCATATGTACAATCCAATGATTTCTAAATGTTCTGCTAGAAAATGCTTTTCAATTTATAAAAAAATGACAAAACAATGAGACAAGACGGTGGGATGAGACATGGAAATGAGACGGGAAGAGAAGATGGGATGATGAGAAGAGATGAGATGACAAGATGGGATGATAAGAGGAGATGACCCGATGAAATGAGATGATGAGACAACAAGAGATGATGAGATGAGATGATGAGACAGATGATGAGATGGGATGAGGAGATGGGATGATGAGACAGGATGACAAGATGAGACAAGAAAATGAGAAAGAATGACAAGATGAGATGATACAACGACACAAGACAGGATGAGATGATGAGATGAGACAATGAGTCGGGACAATGAGATGAGATGAAAAGATGGGATGATGAAATGAGGAAACAATAAGAGTAGATGGTGGGATGAGACATGTAGACGAGAGGGGATGATGAGTTGAGATGGGATTATGGGATGGGATGATGAGAATAGATGATGAGATGAATCCAGATGATGAGATGGGATTAGATGACAAGACACTGAGATGAAATGATGAGACGAGATGACGAGATGAGACAATGACACGGGATGATGAGACGGACGAAGAGAAGGGATGATCAGATGGGATGATGAAAAGGGATGATGAGACAAGATGGAACAATGAAACAGAATGACGAGATAAGACGAAATGACGAGGTGAGACGAGATCAGATGATGAAATGAGATGATGAGACAGGACAATGAGATGAGATGATGAGATGGGATGATGAAATGATAAGACAGTGAGACAAGATGATAGGATGATATATGGAGATGAGACGGGAAGACGAGTCAGGACAATGCGATGAGATGAGACGATGAGATGGGATGATGAGAAGAGACAATGAGATGAAGTGAGACAATGAGATGAGATGAGATGACAAGCCGATGAGATGAGATAATGAGATGAGATGAGATGATGAGATGATGACATGTGTTGATGAGACAGATGACGAGCCAGGTGATGTGATGGGATGATGAGATGGGATGATAAGACAAGATGACGAGACGAGACAGGACAACAAAACAGAATGCTGAGATGAGATGAGATGACAAGACGAGTGAAAATGAGAAGATGAGACAGGACGATGAGATGAGACTATGAGATGGGATGATGATTTGAGTTGATGAGATGGGAAAATGAAATGATGAAACAATGAGGCAAGACTGTGGGATGAAACATGGAGATGAGCTGGGAAGATGAGACAGGATGAGGAGATGAGACAAGATGACGAGATTGGATGACGAGAGGATATGACGAGATGAAGTGAGACAATGAGATGAGATGAGATGACAAGACGATGAGATGAAATGATGAGAAAAGACAAAGAGATGAGATGATGACATGAGATGATGAGAGGAAATGATGAAACAGAAGATGGAAAAGGATGACGAGATGGGATTATGAGATTGGATGATGAGACAAGAGGGGATTATGAGATTGGATGACGAGATAAGATTGGAAAATTAGACAGAGCGATGAGATGAGATGAGACAATGAGACGAGACAAGAAGAGACGATGACATGAGATGAGGAAATGGGACCATGAGATGAGATGATAAAATGGGACAATGAAATCATGAGACTATGAGAAAAGACAGTGGGATCAGACATGGAGTTGAGATGGGAAGACGAGATGGGACAACAAATTGAGCTGAGATGATGAGATGGGATTATGAGAGGAGATGATGGGATGAAGCGGGAAGATGAGATGAGATGATATGATGGGATAATGAGATGAGATTATGAGACAAGATGGGACAACAAGACTGAATGATGAGATGAGATGATACTATGAGATGAGACAAGATGAGACAAAGAGATTCGACAATGAGGCGGGATGATGAGATGATATGACAAGATGGGACGATGAAATGATGAGACAATGAGACAAGACGGTGGGATGAGACATGAAGAAAGGATGGAAAGATGGGATGGGATGACTAGATGAGATGAGAGGATGGAATGGAATGATGAGAGGAGATGACGAGATGAAGCAAGATTATGAGATGAGATGAGAGGATGAGATTAGATGACAAGTCGAGACAAAGAGATGAGATGACAACATGAGATGATGAGATGGGATGATGAGATGGACGATGAGACTGGTTGATGAGAAGGGATGATGAGATGGGAAGATGAGAAGAGACGGGACAGTAAGACAGAAAGATGAGATGAGATGAGACAAAGAGAGGAGAAAAGATGAGACGATAGGATGAGACGATGAGAAGGGACGTGGATGATGAGATGTGAAGATGGCAGGAAGAAATGATGAGACAATGAGACAAGATGGTGGGATAAGACATGGAGATGAGATGGTAAGAGGAGATGGGATGATGAGATGGGATGATGAGAGGAGATGACAAGATGAAGCGAAATGATGAGATGAGATGATGAGACAATGAGATGAGATGACAAGATGAGACAACAAGATGTGTGATGACATGAGATGATGAGATGGGATGACAAGACGGATGATGAGATGGGAAGACGAGAAGGGATGATGAGATGGCATGATGAGACAAGATGGAATATTGAGAGAGAATGACATGATGAGATGAGAAAAAGAGACAGGATGATGAGATGAGATGACAAGATGGGAGGATGAAATGACAAGACAATGATACAAGACATTGTGAAGAAACGTGGCTAAGAGACAGGAAGATGAGACGGGATGAAAAGAAGAGAGTAGACAATGAGATGGGATGATGAGATGGGATGACTAGATGAGATGGAACAATGAGACAGAATGACAATACAAGATGAGACAATGAGAGGAGACAAGATGAAACGATGAGGTGAGATGATGAGATGGGACGATGAGCTGAGATGATGAGATGGGACAATGAAATGATGAGACAATGAGAAAAGACGGTAGGATGAGACATGGAGATGAGACGGGAAGCTGAGATGGGACGATGAGATGAGATGAGATGATGAGATGGGATGACGAGACAAGGCAACAAGGTGAGAAGATGACCTGAGATGATAAGACAGGATGACGAGATGAACAATGAGTAGGGATGATGGGATGATGAAACAGAAAGACAAGACGAGACAGGACGAGAGAGAATGACAAGATGAGAGGGGACAATGAGATGAGACAAGATGAGATGATGAGATGAGATGACGAGAAGGGATGATGAAATGAGGAGAAATTGAGTTGAGATGATGAGACGAGATTATGAGATGAGATTACGACATGAGATGATGAGATGGGATGATGAGACAGATGATGAGATCGGATGATGAGATGGGATGAAGAGACAGGATGATGAAATGGAAAGACAAGATGAGACAGGACAAGATAGAATGAAAAGATGAGAGGAGACGAGGAGATGAGAAAAGATGAGATGAGATGAGATGACGAGATGGGACGATGAGATAAGATGACGAGATGGGATGATGAAATGAGGAGAAATTGAGATGAGGTGATGAGACGAGATTATGAGATGAGATTATGACATGAGATGATTGGTCGGGATGATGAGACAGACGATGAGATGGGATGATGAGATGCAATGAAGAAACAGGATGAGAAGACCGGATGGGACAATGACACAGAATGATGAAATGAGAGGAGATGAAGTGAAGAGACAAGATGAGATGATGAGATGAGATGACGACATGGGGTGATAAGATGGGATGATGAGATGGGATGATGAGATGAGATGACGAGATGAGATGGGACAATGAGACAGAATGACAAGGTTCGATGAGATGAGAAGAGATGACAACATGTGACAATGACATGAGGTGATGAGACAGGATGATGAGAAGGGATGATGAGACAGGATGATGAGATGAGACAGGACAACGAGACAGGATGATGAGATGAGATGAGACGAGACAAGATGAGATGAGGAGATGAGACGATGAAACGGGATGATGAAAAGAGATGATGAGAAGGGATGATGAAATGATGAGACAATGAGAAAAGATTGTGGGGTGAGACATGGAGATGAGATGGGAAGATGAGATGGGATGACGAGCTGGGATGATGAAATAAGACAATGAGACAAGACTGTGGGATGAAACATGGAGACAAGAAGGGGAAAAAGATGTGATGACGAGATACGATGAGACAACGAGATGAGATGAGGAGAGGAGACGACAGTTGAGAGGAAGACATGACAGGACGAGATGGGATGATGAGATGGTGTGATGAGACGGGATGATGAGATGAATTGGGAACATGAGACAGAATGGGGAGATGAGTTGAGATGACATGATGTGACAAGATGAGATGATGAGATGAGGAGATGAGACAGAATGATGAGATGAGATGATGAGATGGTATGATGAAATGATGAGACCATGAGAGGAGATGATGAGATGAGATTACGAGATGAGATGACATGAGATGATGAGACAGGATGATGAGATGAACGATGAGATGGGATGATGAGATGGGATGATGAGAAAGAATGAAGAGATGGGATGGGTCATCAACACAGAATGATGAGATGAGAGGAGACGAAGTGAAGAGACAAGATGAAATGATGAGATGAGAAATTGAGATGGGACGGTATGATGAGATGACGAGATGGGACAATGAAATGATGAGACAATGAGACAAGACGATGGGATGAGACATGTAGACAGGATGAGAAGATGAGATAGGATGATGAGATGAGACAAAAGGACGGAATGGAATGATGAGAGGAGATGATGAGATGAAGCAAGACGATGAGACGAGATGAGATGATGAGATGAGATGATGAGACAAGACGAAGAGATGAGATGACAGCATGAGATGATGAGATGTGATGATGAGAGGGACAATGAGACTAGTTGATGAGATGGGATGATGAGATGGGAAGATGAGAAGAGACGGGACAGTAAGAGAGAATGACGAGATGAGATGAGACAATGAGAGGAGAAAAGATGAGATGATAGGATGAGACGATGAGAAGGGATGAGGATGATGAGATGTCGAGATGGGGTGAAGAAATGATGAGACAATGAGAAAAGATGGTGGGATAAGACATGGAGCTGAGACGGGAAGAGGAGATGGGATGATGAGATGGGATGATGTGAGGATATGACAAGATGAAGCGAGATGATGAGATCAGATGTGATGATGAGACAATGAGATGAGATGACAAGACGAGACAACAAGATGAGCGACAACATGAGGTGATGAGATGGGATGACGAGATGGACGATGAGATGGGATGATGACAAGGGATGATGAGAAGGCAGGCATGATGAGACAAGATGGAACAATGAGAGAGAATGACATGATGAGATGTGACGATGAGATGAGACATTTTGAGACAATGCAATGAGACAAAGAGAGAGGATGCTGAGATGAGATGAAAATATGGGAGGATGAAATGACAAGACTATGACACAAGACATTGGGAATAGACATGGATACGAGACAGGAAGATGAGATGGGACAATAAGATGAGAGTAGATGATGACATGGGATGATGAGATGGGATGACTAGATGAGATGGGACAATGAGACAGAATGACGATATGAGATGAGACAATGAGAGGAGACAAGATGAGACAATGAGGTGAGATGATGAGATGGGACAATGAAATGAGAAGACGAGAAGGGACAATGAAATGATGAGACAATAAGACAAGATGGTGGGATGAGACATGGAGATGAGAGGGGGAGTCGAGATGGGATGACAAAATGAGATGAGATGATGAGATGGGATGACGAGACAAGGTGACGAGATGAGATGATGACCTGAGATGATAAGATGGGATGACGAGACAGACAATGAGAAGGGATGATGAGATGGGATGATGAAACGGGATGATAAGATGAGACAGGACAATGAGACAGGATGACGTGAAGAGAGGAGATGATGAGATGAGAAAAGATGAGATGATGAGGTGAGACAATGAGACAGGGCGATGAGATGAGATGACGAGATGGGATGATGAAATGATGAGAAATTGTGATGAGATGAGACAAGATTACGAGATGAGATGATGACATGAGATGAAATGGGATGACGAGATGGATGATGAGACGGGATGATGAGATGAGGTGGGACAATGAGGCAGAATAATGAGATGGGATGAGACGATGAGACAAGACAGGAGGAGACAATGAGACGGGACGATGAGATGAGATGATGAGATGGGATGGTGAAATGATAAGACAATGAGACAATATGGTGGGATAGGGAATGGAGCCGAGAAGGGGAGATCAGGAAGGATGACTAGATGAGATGAGATGATGAAATGGATTGATGAGAAGTGATGAAAAGATGAAACGAGATGAGCGACAAGATGAAATGATGACACAATGAGATGAGATGATGTAAAGAGATGACGACATGAGATGATGAGATGAGATGACGAGACGGACAATGAGACAGGATGACGAGCTGTGATGATGAGATGGAATGATGCGATGAGACGGGGCAATGAGATAGAATGACGAGATGAGATGAGACAACTAGACGAGAGAATATGAGATGATGAGATGAGATGATGGGATAATGAGATGAAACGATGCATGAAATGATGAGATGAAATGATGAGATGAGACAACGACATGAGTTGATTGGATGGAATGAGGAGACATATGATGAAACAGGATGACAAGAAATAGATTATGAGACAGGAAGACAAGTGGAGATGGGACACCGGGACAGAATGAGGAGATGAGATGAGAAGATGAGACGAGATAAGATGAGATGTTGAGTTGAGACAATGAGATGGAACAAGGAGATGAGATGACAAGATTGGACAATGAAATGATGAGACAATGAGACAAGAAGGTGGGATGAGACATGGAGATGAGACAGGAAGACGAGACATGATGAGGAGATGAGAGAAGATGACGAGATGAGATGATGAGAGGAGACGACAAGATGAAATGAGATGATGAGACAGGATGAGATGATGAGATGAAGAAATGAGAAGACGAGATTAGATGACGAGATGAGATGATGAGATGGTATGACAAGACGGACAAAGAGATGGGATGACAAGATGGGATGATGAGACAGGATGAGAAGATGAGATGAGACAATGAGACAGAATGAAAAGATGAGATGAGACGAGATGAGACAATGACATGAGGTGATGACACAGGATAATGAGAAGGGATGATGTGATGGGATGACGAGATGAGAAAGGACAATCAGACAGAATGACGAGATGAGATGAGAGGAGACAAGATGAGATGATGAGATGAGATGATGAAATGGGATGATGAAAAGAGATGATGAGATGGGACGATGAAATGATGAGATAATGAGACAAGGTGGTGGTATGGGACATGGAGATGAAATGGGAAGATGAGATGGGAAGACAAAATGTGATGCAATGACGAGATGGGGTGAGAAAGGAGATGAGATATGAAGTGAGATGATGAGAACATGTGATGATGAAACGATGAGATGAGATGACGAGACGAGATGACAAAATGAGACGATGATATGAGATGATGAGATGGGATGACTAGAAGGAAGAAGAGATGGGATGATGAGATGGGATGATTAGACAGGATTAGGAGACAGGATGGGACAAGTGCATAGAATGATGAGATGAGAGGAGACGATGAGATGAGACAATGAGATGGGATGATGAGATGAGATGACGAGATGGGATGATGAGGGGAGACAAGATGAAATGAGACAATGAGATGAGATGAGATGATGAGATGATGAGACTGAATGACAAGACGAGATGACGAGATGAGATGACGACATGAGATGATGTGATGGGATCACAAGGTGGACAGTGAGAAGTGATGAAGAGATGGGATGATGAGACAGGATGAGGAGATGAGACGGGACAATGAGACAAAATGACGAGATGAGATGAGACAAAAAGATGAGATAAGATTGATGATGAGATGAGATGATGAGACAGGATGATGAGACGAGATGAAGAGATGTAACGATGAAATGAAGAGACAATGAGACAAGATGTTGGGATGAGACATGGAGATGGGATGGGAAGATGAGATGAGATGATGAGACAGATGAGACAACGAGATGGGATGAGGAGAGGAGATGACGAGGTGAAGCAAGGCGATGAGACAAGAAGAGATGATGAGAAGATGAGATGAAATGAAGAGATGAGACTACGAGATGAAACTGTGAAATGAGATGATGAGACGGGATGAGGACATGGACAATGAGAAGGAATGATGAGATGAGATGGGACAATGAGACAGAATGATGAGATGAGATGAGACGATGAGATGAGACAAAATGAGATGATGAGATGAGATGGTGAGATGGGATGATGAGATGAGATGAGGAGTGGGGACAATGAAATGACAAGACAATGAGTTAAGAGGGTGGGATGATACATGGAGATGAAATGGGAAGACGAGGCGGGACAGCAAGATGAGATGAGACAATGAGGCAAAATGAGATGAGGAGACGATGAGATGTGATGACAAGATGAGATGATGAGATGAGATGACAAGACAGAATGATGAGATGAGATGATGACACAGACGATGTCACAGAATGGGATGATGAGACAGGATGATGAGACGAGATGGAAAAACGAGACAGAATGATGAGATGAGATGAGACGATGAGAGGAGACAAGATGAGATGATGCAATGAGATGAAGTCATGGGATGATGAGATGAGATGATGAGATAGAATGATGAAATGACAAGGCAATGAGACAATATGGTGGGATGAGACATGGAAATAGGACGGGAAGGTGAGATGATATGATGAAATGAGATGAGATGACGAGATGGGATGATGAGCAGAGATGAGGAGATAAAGCGAGACAAAGAGCCAAGAAGTGATTATGAGATGATGAGATGAGATGACAAGATGAGACAATGAATGATACAATGAGATGAGACAACGATATGAGATAATGAGACAGGATTATGAGACGGACATTGAGATGGGATGAAGAGATTGAATTATGAGACAGGATGATGAGATGGATGATTGGAGGGGAGAACGAGATGGGATGATGAGATGGGAAGATGAGACAAGATGGGACAATGAGACACAATGACAAGATGAGATGAAATGACTAGATGAGATATGATGAGAGAATGAGATGTGAGATGAGTCAGGAGGAAGAGATGAGGTCACAAGAAGGAACAATGAAATGATGAGAAAATAAGACAACATGGTGGGAGGAGACATGGAGACAGGAAGGGAAGACAAGAGGGGACGACCAGATGAGATGAGATGACGAGATGTGTTGATGAGAGGAGATGATGAGATGAAGCGAGAAAATAAGATGCGATGAGATGAGGAGACGAAGAGATGAGATGATGAGGTGAGACGAGGACATGAGATGATGAGATGGGATGACGAGACAGAAGATGAGATGGGATGACAAGATGGGATGATGAGACAGGATGATGAGATGAGATGGGACATCAAGACAGATTGAGGAGATGAGATGAGATGAGACAAGATGAGACGATGAGATGAGATGATGAGAGGGGACATTGAGATGAGAAAATGAGATGGGATGATGAAATGATGAGACTATGAGATAAGACAGTGGGATGAGACATGGAGATGATACGGGAAGAGGAGATGGGGTGACAAGATGAGATGAGATGATGAGATGGAATGATGAGAGGAAACGACGTGATGAAGTGAGATGATTAAAGGAGATGAGATGACGAGATGATGAGATGTGATGAAAAGATGAGACAATGAGATGAGACGATGACATGAATTGATGAGATGGGATGATGACACGGACAATGAGAAAGAATGGTGAGATAGGAAGATGAGAGAGGATATAGAGATGAGACACTATAATGAGGCAGAATGATGAGATTAGATGAAACGATGAGAAGAGACAAGATGAGAAAATGAGATGAGACGATGAGACAGGATGATTAGATGACATGATGAGATAGGACAAGGAAATGACGAGACTAAGAGACAAGACGGTGGGATGAGACCTGGAGACGAGATGGGAAGTCGAGATGGGACGACAAGCTGAGACGAAACAACAAGATGGGATGACGAGAGAAGAATACGAGATGATGAGACAAGATGAGATCATGAGTCAATGAGATGAAATGATGAAACGAGATGATGAGATGAGACAATGAAAGGATGAGACAATGAGACGAGATGGTGGGATGAGACATGGAGACGAGATGGGAAGATGAGGTGTGACAATGAGATGATGGGATGATGAGGGGAGATGAAGAGATGAAGCAGGATAATGAGACAAGATGAGAGGACTAGAGGACGAGATGGGATAATGAGAGGAGATGACAAGATGCAGTGAGATGATCAGACGAGATGAGAGGATGAGGTGATGAAATGAGATGATGAGATGAGATGACGAGATGAGATGAGATGACGAGATGATGTGATGAGATGAAGAGAGAGACAATGAAATGATACGATGCAATGAGATGGTGAGACAGGATGACAAGATGGATGATGAGACAGGATGACAAGTTGGGATGATGAGAAGGGATGACTGGACGAGATGGGAAAATCAGATAGAATGACAAGATGAGATGAGATGATGAGATGAGACAAGATGAGATGATGAGATGAGAGGAT
Organism: Tamandua tetradactyla; assembly: GCF_023851605.1. Lineage (NCBI taxonomy): Eukaryota > Metazoa > Chordata > Mammalia > Pilosa > Myrmecophagidae > Tamandua > Tamandua tetradactyla. The sequence goes on from NC_135354.1 coordinate 6,313,457, forward strand.
AAGAGGTGACCATGAGATGAGATGATGAGCTGGGATGATGAAATGATGAGACAATGAGACAAGACGATGGGATAAAGCATGGAGATGAGAAAAGAAGATGAGAAGGGATGATGAGATGAGATGAGACAACAAGATGTGATGATGAGAGGAGATGAGGAGATGAAGTGAGACGATGAGACAAAAGGAGATGATGAGAGGATGAGATGAGTTGATGAGATGAGACGATGAGATGAGATGACGACATGAGATGTTGAGTCGGGATGATGAGATGGACGATGAGACGGGATGATGAGATTGGATGATGAGACAGGATGATGAGATGAGATGGGAAATTGGGCAGAATGACGTGATGAGATGAGATGATGAGACAAGACAAGATGAGACAATGCAATGAGACGATGAGATGGGACAATGAGATGAGATGATGAGATGGGAGGACGAAATGATGAGACAATGAGACAATACAGTGGTATGAAACATGGAGATGAGACAGGAAGATGAGATGGGACAACATGATGAGATGACACAAAGAAATGGGAGGATGATTGGAGACAACAGGATGAAGCGATATGATGACATGAGAGGAGAAGTTGAGACAATGAGATGAGATGAGACTACAAGATGAGACAATGACATGAGATGAGACGGAATGACAAGACAGATGATGAGACAGGATAAAGAGATGGGATGATGACATGGGATAATGAGATGAGACAGGACAACAAGAAAGAATTTTGAGGTGAGATGAGATGATGAGACAAAAGAAGATGGTATGATGAGATGAGACAATGAGATGGGACAATGAGGTGAGATGATGAGATGGGACAATGAAATGACAAGACAATGAGGTAAGACATTGCAATGGACATGGAGATGAGATGGAAGGCGAGAAGGGACAATGAGATGAGATGAGATGACAAGTTGGTATGATTAGAGGAGAAGATGAGATGAAGCGAGACAATGAGATGAGATGAGATAATGAGACAATGAGGAGAGAGGATGAGACAAGATTATGAGATGAATTTTAGACGAGATGATGAGACAGGATGACGAGACAGACAATGTGATTGGATGATGAGATGGGATGATGGGACAGGATTACAAGACAAGACAGACTGACACGATGAACATGAGATGACAAGATGAGACAAGATGAGATGAAGAAATGAGACAATGAGATGAGACGATGAGATGAGATGATGAGATGGGAAAATGAAATAAAGAGACAATGAGACAATATGGTGGGATGAGACCTGGATATGAGATGGGAAGATGAGAAATGATGATGAGATAAGATGAGACAAGGAAATGGGATGATGAGAGGAAATGAAGAGATGAAGGGAGATGATGAGATGAGATGAGATGACGAGATGATGAGATTTGATGATGAGACGACATGATGAGATGAAATGACAACATGAGATGATGAGATGGAATGACGAGACAGGACAATGAGATGAGATGACAACACTGGATGATGACATGGGATAACGAGATGGACGATGAGATGGGATGATGAGATGGGATGATTACACTGGATGACGAGATGAGATGGGACAACAAGACAGAATGACATGATGAGAGGAGATGACAAGATGAGACAGGATGAGACGATGAGTCAGATGATGAAACAGGACGATGAGATGAGATGACAAGATGGGTCAATGAAATGACAAGAAAATGAAAAAAGATGGTAGGATGAGACATGGAGATGAGATGGGAAGATGAGACGGTATGACGAGATGAGACAAGACAACAAGATGGGATGATGAGAAATGATGACAAGAAGGGAAGATGAGATGGGATGATGAGGCAAGATGGGACAATGAAACAGAGTGAGGAAATGAGGTGAGAAAACGAGATGAGAAAATATGAGATGATGAGATGAGATGATGAGATGGGACGATGAGATGAGATGATGAGATGTGATGATGAAATGATGAGACAATGAGACAAGATGGTGGCATAAGTCATGGAGAGGAGACAGGAAGACAAGAAGGGAAGACGAGATGAAATGAGATGATGAGATGGGATGTTGAGAAGAGATGACGAGATGAAGCGAGACAATGAGATGAGATGAGATGACGGGATGATGAGATGAGATGATGAAACAAGAGGACAAGATGAGAGGATGACATGAGATGATGAGATGGGATGATCAGATGGGATGATCAGATGGGATGACATGACAAGATGTGACAATGAGACAGAATGAGAAGATGAGATGAGACAATGAGATGAGGTAAGATGGGAAAATGAGATGAGACAATGAGATGCGATGATGAGATGAGATGATCATATGGGACAATGAAATGATGAGACAATGAATCAAGATGGTGGGATGAGACATGGAGACGAGACAGGAGGATGAGACGGGATGATGAGATGAGACAAGACAAAGATATGGGATGATGAGAGGAGATGACAAGATGAAACAAGATGATGAGAAGAGATGAGATGATGCGACAATGAGATGAAATGACAAGACGAGACTACAAGGTGAGATGATGACATGAGATGATGAGATGGGATGATGAGATGGATGATGAGCTGGGATGGTGAGAAGGGATGAAGAGATGCGATGATGAAATGATGAGAAAATATGTCAAGACCGTGGGATGGGACAAGGAGATGAGATGGGAAGATGAGACGAGATGGTGAGATGAGATGAGACAATGAGGAGGGATGATGAGAGGAGATGACGAGATTAAGTGAGATGACAAGACGAAATGAGATGACCAGTGGATGAGTTGAGGTGATGAGGGAGATGACGAGATGAGATGATGAGACCAGATGATGAGATGAGACGATGAGACCAGATGATGATATGAGATGAAGAGACAGGATGACGTGATGAGACGGGACAGGGAGACAGAATGAGGAGATGAAATGAGATGATGAGATGAGACAACATGAGACAATGAGATGAGAAGATGAGATGAGACATTGAGACGGGATGATGAGATGAGATGATGAGATGAGAGGACGACATTGGATGATGACATGAAATGATGGGACAGGATGATGAGACGGACGATGAGATCGGATGACAAGACAGAAGGATGAGATGGGATGATGAGACGAGATGGGTCAACAAGACAGAATGACGAGAGAAGATGAGACGATGAGATCAGAGGGTGAGATGGGACGATGAGATGAGATGATGAAATGGGAAGATGAAATGATGAGACAATGAGACAAGTCAGTTGTATGAGACATGGAGACGAGATGGGAAGATGAGAAGGGAAGATGAGATATGATGAGAAGACGAGATTGGACGATGAGAGGAGACGACAAGAAGAAGTGAGATCATGAGGCGAGATGAGATGATGAGACGATGAAATGAGATGAAGAGAAGAGACGATGAGATGAGACAATGACATGAGATGGGATGACGAGACAGATGATGAGATGGGATGATGAGATGGGATGATGAGATGGGATGAGACGAGATGGGACAATGAGACAGAGTGACAAGATGAGATGAGATGATGATAGGAGACAAGATGACATGAAGAGGTGAGAAGATGAGACAGGATGATGAGGTGAGATGATGAGCAGGGGCGATGAAATGACTAGACAATGAGACAGGACGGAGGGATGATATGTGGAGATGTGAAGGGAAGATGAGATGGGAAAATGATATGAGACGAGATGACGAGTTGGGATGATGAGATGAGATGACAAGATGAAGCAAGACGAAGAGATGAGATGAAGAGACAATGAGATGAGATGATACAATGAGACAACGTGTTCAGACGATGACATGAGATGATGAGACAGGATGATGAGACAGGATGATGAGACAGGATGAAGAGATGAAAGGGGAAAATGAGACAGAATAATGAGATGAAATGAGAGGATGAGACAGGACAAGATGAGATGATGAGATGGGATGATGAGATGGGATGATGAGTTGAGATGATGAGATGGGACAATGAAATGAGGAGACAGTTAGACAAGACAATGGGATGAGATATGGAGACATGAAGGGAAGATCAGATGGGACGTCGAGATGAGACGGGATGACGAAATGAGACATAACGATGAGATTGGATGATGATATGGGATGATGAGATGGACGATGAGACGGGATGATGAGATGGGAAAATGAGACTGGATGATGAGATGAGACAGGACAACAAGACAGAATGATGAGATGAGATGAGATGAGATGGTGAGATGAGACCAGATGAGATAATGAGATGAGATAATGAGATGTGATGAGAGAAGAGATGACGAGATGAGATGATAAATGATGAGACAATGAGACAAGATGGTGGGAGGAGACATGGAGATGAGAAAGGAAGATGAGACAGGACAATGAGATGATATGAGAAGATGAGATGGGATGATGAGAGGAGATGATGGAATGAAGTGAGTCAATGAGACGAAATGAGATGATGAGACAAGGAGATGAGATGACGAGATGAGATGATGAGATGAGATGATGGTATGAGATGATGAGGCAGGATGTTGAGAAGGACAATGAGATGGGATGACGAGATGGGATGATGAGACGGGATGAAGAGATGAGATGCGACAATGAGAAAGAATGATGAGATGAGATGAGATGAGATGATGACTCGAGATGAGGTGAGACAATGGGATGAGACGATGAGATGAGATGATTAGATGGGATGATGAAATGATGAGACAATAAGGCAAAACAATGGGATGAGACATGGAGATAAGACAGGAAGATGCGGCCAGATGACGAGATGAGATGAGATGAAGAGATGGGATGATGAGTGAAGAAGTCAAGATGAAGTGAGTCAATGAGACAAGATGAGATGATGAGACAATGAGATGAGATGACGAGACGAGATGATGAGATGAGACAATGACCTGAGATGATGACACAGGAAGATGAGTAGAACGATGGGACGGGATGATGAGATTGGATGATGAGAGGAGACAATGAAATGAAGTGAGATGATGAGATGAGATAAGATGATGAGACAATGAGATGATATGATGAAATGAGACAATGAGATGAGATAATGACATGAGATGATGAGATGAGGTGATGAGACAGATGATGAGACAGGATGACGAGTTGGTATGATGAGATGGGATGATGAGATGAGATGGGACAACAAGACAGAATGATGAGATGAGAGGATGAGGAAGAGACAAGACAAGATGAGATGATGAGATGAGATGATGAGACAGGATGATCAGATGAGATGACAAGATGGGACAATAAAATGATGAGACAATGAGTCAGGATGATGGGATGAGATATGGACACATGACGGGAAGACAAGATGGGACAATGAGATGAGACAAGACGATGAGATGGAATGATGAGACAGGAAGATGAGATGTACAATGAGAAATAATGAGGAGATGAGACAATGAGAAAGAATGACAAGATGAGATGGGACAATGAGTCCAAAGGACGAGATGAGCTGAGATGGCGAGATGAGACAAGATGAGATGATTAAATGAGATGATGAGATGGGACGATGAGAAGAGATGATGAGATTGGTAGATAAATGAGACAATCAGACAAGATGGTGGAAAGAGATATGGAGGTGAGAAAGGTAGATGAGACAGGATGATGATATTATACGAGACCACAAGATGGGATGATGAGAGAAGATGACGAGATGAAGTGAGACAATGAGACAAGATGAGATGATGAGAAGATGAGATGAGATGACGAAATGAGACTACCAGATGAGCTGAAGATATGAGATGATGAGGCTTGATGATGAGATGGAGGATGAGAGGGGATGACGAGATGGGATGTTGAGACAGGATGATGAGACGAGATGGGACAATGAGAAAGAATGATGAGATGAGATGAGACAATGATATGAGACAAGATGGAATGATGAGATGAGACGATGAGATGAGATGTTGAGTTCAGATGATGAGATGGGATGATGAAATGACCAGACAATGAGACAAGTTGGTGGGATGAGACCTGGAGATGAGATGGGAAGATGAGATGGGATAATGAAAGGAGGCGATGAGATGAAGTGAGACGATGAGACCAGATGTGATTATGAGATGATGGGATAATTTGATGAGAAGAGATGAAGAGATGTGATGACAACATGAGGTGATGAGATGGGATGAAGAGATGGACAATGGGAAGGGATGATGACATGGGATGATGAGGAGGGATGATGAAATGATGAGACATTGAGACAAGACGTTGGGATGAGACATGGAGATGAGACAGGAAGACGAGTTGGAACAACTTGATGAGGCGAGATGACGAGATGGTATGATGAGAGGAGATGAGATGAAGTGTGACGAGACGAGATGAACTGATGAGACAATGAGATGAGATGACGAGAGAAGACGACGAGATCAGAAGATGACATGAGATGATGAGACGGATGATGAGATGGATGATGAGATGGGATGAACAGATGGGATGATGAGATGGTATGACAAGATGAGACGGGAGAATGAGAAAGAATGATGAGATGAGAAGAGACAACGAGACGAGAAGAGATGACGAAATGAGACAATGGGATGGGAGGATAAGATGAGATGATGATATTGGATGATGAAATGATGAGACAATGAGACAAGATGGTGGGATGAGACACAGAGACAAGATGGGAAGACAAGATGGGATGATGTGATGAGAAGAAATGATGAGATGGGATGCTGAGAGGAAATGACGAGATAAAGTGAGATAATGAGACGAGATGAGATGATGAGAATGTGAGATGAGTTGATGAGATGAGAAAATGAGATTAGACAATAACATGAGATGATGAGACAGGATGATGAGATGGACGATGAGGCAGGATGACGATTTGGGATGTTGAGATGGGATGATGAGACAAGATGGCCAATGAGAGAGAATGATGAGAATAGATGAGACGATGAGACGGGACATGAGATGAGCTGATGAGATGGGAGGATGTAATGGTGAGACAAGACAGTAGGATAAGACATGGAGATGAGACAGGAAGACGAGACAGGAGGACAAGTTAAGATGAGATGTTGAAATGGGATGAGGAGAGGAAATGATGAGATAAAGCAAGACGATGAGATGAGTTGAGATAATGAGACGAAGACATGAGTTGACGAGATGAGAGGACGAGATGAGATGACATGAGATGATTAGACAGTATCTCAGAAACGCGATGAGAGGGTATGACAAAATGGGATAACGAGATGGGACAATGAGACTGACTGATGAGATGTGACGAGACGAGGAGACAAAGAAAGATTAGACGATGAGTTGAAATGATAAGACAGGATGATGAGATGCGGTGATGAGATGGAATGATGAAATGATGATACGTTGAGACAAGATGGTGTGATGAGAATTGGAAACGAAATGGGAAGATGAGATGGGAACAAGATGAGACGAGACAACCAGATGGGATGAGGAGAGGAGATGATGAGATGAAGCAAGAAGATGAGATGAGATGAGAAGATGGGACTATGAGATGAGATGATGAGACGAGTTGATGAGATGAGAATACAACATGAGATGTTGAGATGGGATGATGAGATGGACAATGAAACGGGATGATGTGATAGGATGATGAGACAAGATGACGAGATGAGATGGGAAAACAAGACAGAATGACAAGATGATATGTGACGATGAGACAAGACAAGATGAGATGACAAAATGGGATGATGAAATGATGAGACAATGATAAAGATGGTTTGATGATACATGGAGATGAGACAGGAAGATGAGATGTGAAGATGAGAGGAGACGAGATGACCAAATGGGATGATAGGAGATGAAGAGGTGAAGGGAGATGATGAGATGAGATGAGATGATGAGGTGAGGAGATGTGATGACAAGAAGAGACAATGACATGAGAAGATGACATGAGATGATGAGGCGGGATGATGAGACAGACTATGAGCCTGGATGAAGATCAGAAGATGAGATGGGGTGACAAGATGAGATGGGAAAATGAGACAGAATTATGACATGAGATGAGATGATGAGATGAGACAAGACGAGACAATGAGATGAGATGATGTGATGAGATGATGAGATGGGATGATGAGATGAGATGATGTCATGGGATGAAGAAATGATGAAACAATGAGACAAGGCAGTGGGATGAGGCAGTGATACGAGATGGGATGATGAGAAGTAATGACGAGATGAGACAGGTGACATGTTGGGAGGATGAGTGTATACAACAAGATGAACCAAGACAATGAGATGAGGTGAGATGATGAGACAATGAGAAGAGATGATGGAATGAGATGATGAGATGAGATGATGAGACGGGATGATGAGTTTGACAATGAGATGGGATGAAGAAAAGGGATGATGAGATGGGATGATGAGACATGATGGGACAATGAGTCAGAATGACGAGATGAAATGAGATGACAAGACAAGATGAGATGATGAGATGAGATGATGAGACTGGATGATGAGATGAGATGGTGAGTTGGGGCAATGAAATGACGAGACATTAAGCAAGATGGTGTGATGAGACATGGAGAAGAAACAAAACGATGGCATGAGACAAGACAATGAGATGGGATGATGAGAGGGGATGATGAAGTGAAGCGAGAAGATGAGATGAGATGAGATGAGATGATGAGATGATGAGATGAGACAAGATGAGACATTGAGATGAGATGATGAGATGGGATGAAGAGATGAGATGATGAGATGGAACGTTGAAATTATGAGACAATGAGACAAGATGGTGGGATGAGACATGGATAAAGAGACGATGAGATGAGTTCATGAGATGACACAATGAGATGAGATGATGAGACGTGAAGACGATATGGATGATGAGACAGGATGACTAGATGGAATGATGAGATGGGATGATGAGATGAGATGGGATAAAGAGACAGAATGACGAGATGAGATGAGATTATGAGACTAGATAAGATGAGACGATGAGATGAGATGAAGTAATGGGATGATGGGATGAAATGACGAGATGGGACAATGAAATAATGAGACAATGGGACAAGACAGTGGGATAAGACATGGAGACAAGACAGGAAGATGAGACGGGACGACGAGATGGGATGATGAAAGAAGGTGACGAGATGAAGTGAGATGATGAGATGAGATGAGATGATGAGACAATGAGATGAGATGATGACATGAGATGAATAGACAGGATGAGGAGATGAATGATGAGATGGGATGACAAGATGGGATGATGAGTCAGGATGCTGAGACAAGATGGGACAACGAGATGGTATGTGAAGAGGATACAACAAGATGCAGTGACACAATGAGATGAGATGAGATGATGGGGCGATGAGATGAGATGACAAAAATGAGATGACAAGATGAGACCATGACATGAGATGATGAGACATGATGATGACATGGACAAAGAGAAGGGATGATGAGAAGAGATGGTACAAAGGGACTGAATGATGAGATGAGATGAGATGATGAGACGAGACATAATGAGGCAATGTAATGGGATCATAAGATGAGAAGACGAGATGGGATGAAGAAATGATGAGACAATGAGACAAGACGGTTTGATGAGACATGGAGATGAGATGGGAAGGCGATATGGGATGAAGAGATGAAACAAGATGTCAAGGAGTGTGGAAGACAGAGATGAGACGGAGTGAGACGATGAAATGAGATGACGAGATGAGGAGATGAGATGAGGAGATTAGACGATGCCATGAGATGAGGAGATGGGATGCTGAGAGGAAATGACGAGATAAAGTGAGATGATGAGATGAAATGAGATGACAAGATGAGATGACAAGATGAGCCGACGATATGAGAGATGAGATGAGATGATGAGACATCCAATGGGGCGGGATGACGAGTACGGATGATGACACGGAATGACAAGACATGACGGGACAACAAGATAGAATGATGAGATGAGATGAGATGATGACACGAGCTGAGATGGGATGATGAGATGAGATGACATCGGATGATGAAATGACAAGACAATGAGGCCAGACCATGGGATGAAATATGGAGACAAGATGAGAAGACAAGAAGGGATGATGAGATGAGATGAGATGAGATGACGAGATGTGATGATGAGAGGAGATGACTAGATGAACGAGACGATGAGACAAGATGAGATGATGAGATGATGAGATGAGATGATGAGACTAGATGAGGAGATTAGATGATGATACAAGATGACGAGAAGGGATGACAAAAAGGACAATGAGATGGGGTGACGAATTGGAATGATGAGACAGGATGATGAGATGAGATGGGATAATGAGACAGAATGATGAGATTATATGAGATGGCGAGATGAGGCAAGATAAGATGATGAGATGAGATGATGATATGGGACGATGAGATGCGATGATGAGATGGGTTAATGAAATGACACACAGTTAGACAAGACAGTGGGAAGAGACATGGAGACGAGAGGTGAAGACAAGATGGGATGATGAGATGAGATGAGACGACGAGATGGGATGATGAGAGGAGAGGACGACATGAGATGATGAGATGGGATGATGACACAGACAATGAGATGGGTGATGAAATGGGATGATGAGACATGATGATGAAATGGACAATGAGACGGGTTGACGAGATGCAATGATGTGATGGGATGATGAGATGGGACGAGATGATGAGGTGGGATGAGGAGAGAAGATGACGACATGAGATAATGATGCTGGATGATGAGACAAGATGAGACGGGTGATGAAATGGGATGATGAGATGGGATGATGGGAAGAAAAGGGCAATGAGACAGAATGATGAGATGAGATGAGATGATGAGATGAGACAAGATGAGATGATGAGATAAGATGATGGGATGGGAAGATGAGATGGGATGATGAGATGAGACAAGATGAGAGGATGAGATGGGCCAACGAGATGAGATCATGAGACAAGACTAGGAGATGAGATGATGACATGAGATGATGAGATGGGATGATGATATGGATGATGAGATGGGATGATGAGACGAGAAGGGAAAATGAGACAGAATGATGAGATGAGCTGAGACGACAAGATGAGACAAGATGAGACTATGAGATGAGACAATGAGACAGCAGGATGAGATGAGATGTCGAGATGGGACGATGAAATGATGTAACAATGAGACAAGATGGTGGGATTAGACATGGTGACGAGATGGGAAAACAAAAAAGGGACAATGAGATGAGATGATACGATGACATGGAATGATGACTGGAGATGACAAGATGAAGCGAGAGGATGAGATGAGCTGAGAGGTTGAGACAATTAGATGAGAAGATGAGATTGAGACAATGAGAATAGACGACAACATGAGATGATGAGATGGGATGAAGAGATGGACGATTAGATGGGATGACAGGATGGGATCATAAAATTATGAGACAATGAGCAAGATGGTGGGTTGAGACATGGAGACGAGATGGGAAGATGAGAGGGGATGACGAGATGAAGAATGATGAGACAAGATGAGATGACGAGATGATGAGATGAGATGATGAGACAAGACGATGAGATGAGACAATGACATGAGATGATGAGATGTGATGATGAGATTGAATGATTAGATGGGATGAGGAGTAAGAAGGGAAAACAAGATGGAATGACAAGGTAAGATGACACGAGGAGATTAGACAAGATGAGACGATGAGATGAGATGATGAGATGGGATGATGAGATGAGATGACGAGATGGTACGATGAAAAGAAGAGACAATGAGACAAGATGGTGGGATGAGACATGGACATGAGATGTGAAGATGAGATGCAATGACGAGATTAGATGAAATGACGAGATGGGATGATGAGAGGAGACAATGAGATGAAGCGAGACAATGAGATGAGATGAGATGATGAGAAGAGATGATGTGATGAGATGACAACATGAGATGATGAGACAGGATGAAGAGACGGATGATGAGACAGGTTGAGGAGATGGGATGATGAGACAGGATGACAAGATGATATGGGACAATGAGACAGAATGAAGAGATGTGACGTGATGATGAGATGAGACAAGATGAATCAATGAGATGAGATGATGAGATGGGATGATGAGATGAGATGACAAGATGTGATGAAGAAATGATGAGACAATGAGAGAAGATGGTGAGATGAGACATGGAAATGAGACCAGAAGACGAGATGGGACGACCAGGTGAGATGAGAAGACGAGATGGGATGATGAGAGGAGAGAACAAGATGAAGCGAGAGGATGAGTTGAGATGAGATGAAGAGACAATGAGATGAGATGATGAGATGAGACAACAAGGTGAGACAGCAACATGAGATGATGAGACAGGATGACGAGATGGAGGATGAGATGGGATGATGAGACAGGATGACAAAAAGAGATGGGATGGAACAGAATGACAAGATGAGATGAGACGACGAGGCAAGGCAAGATGAGACGATCAGACAGGATGACGATACGTACGATGAGATGGGATGATGAGACAAGATGGGACAATGAGACAGAATCACGAGATGAAATGAGAGGATGGGATGAGACAAGATGAGACAATGAAATGGCAGGATGAGATGAGATGACTAGAAGGGACGATGAAATGATGAGACAATGACACAAGATGATGGAGTTAGACATGATGACAGGAAGGAAAGACGAGAAGGGACAATGAGATATGTTGATATGATGACATGGAATGATAAGAGGAGATGATGATATGAAGCAAGAGGATGAGACAAGGTGAGATGACGAGATGATGAGATGAGCTGATGAGATGAATGGACGAGATGAGATGATGACATGAGATGATGAGACGGGATGACGAAACAGACAATGACATGGGATGACAGGATGGGATCATGAAATGAGACAATGAGTAATATGGTGGGATGACACGTGGACTTGAGACAGGAAGAACAGATGGGATGACGAGATGAGATGAGACAACGAGATGGGATGATGAGAGGAGATGACGAGATGAAGCGTGATGATGAGACGAGATGAGATGATGAGACGATGAGATGAGATGACAAGATGAGATGACGAGATGAAAAGACCGCAAGAGTTGATGAGATGGGATGATGAGGCGGATGATGAGATGGGTAGACGAGATTGATTGATGAGTTGGGATGACGAGATGAGATGGGACAATGAGACAGAATGATGAGATGAGATGAGACAATGAGACAAGATAAGATGAGACAATGAGATGAGATGGTGAGATGGGACAATGAAATGATGATACAATGAGACAAGTGGGTGGGATAAGACATGCAGAGGAGACAGGAAGATGAGATGGGATGATCAGATAAGACAAGATGATGAGATGGGGTGATGAGAGAAGGTGAATAGATGAAGTGAGAGGATGAGACGAGATGAGATGATGAGATGAGATGATGAGACGGGATGATGAGATGGGTGATGAGATGGGATGATGAGATGGGATGATGAGAGGGGATAAAGAGACAAGAGAGAACAACGAGATAGAATGACAAGATGAGATGAGACAATGAGATGAGACAACGATACAGGATGATGAGAGGTGGTGATGAGATGAAGCGAGACAATGAGACGAGATGAGATGAGAACCGATGAGATGAGATGATGAGATGCAATGATGAGATGAGACAACAACATATGATGATGAGACAGATGATGAGATGGATGATGAGACGGGATGATGAGATGGGATCACGAGAAGGAATGATGATACAAAATGTGACAAAAAGACAGAATGATGAGTTGAGATGAGATGACAAGATGAGACAAGATGAGATGATGACATGGGACAATGAGATGGGATGATCAGATGAGTTGACGAGATGGGACCATGAAATGATGAGACAATGTGGCAAGATGGTGGAATGAGACAAGGAGACAAGACAGGAAGATGAGACAGAATGATGTGATGAGATGAGACAACGAGATTTGATGATGAGAAGAGATGACAAGTTGAAGCCGGACGATGAGATGAGATGATGAGACAGGATGATGAGACAGATGATGAGATGGGATGACGAGATTAGATGATGAGACCAGATGACGAGATAAGATGGGACAATGAGAGAGAATGATGAGATGAGATGAAATGGGACTAGACAAGATGAGACGATTTGATGAGATGATGAAATGGAATGATGAAAATAGATGATGAGATGGGACAATGAAATGAGACAATGAGACAAGATGGTGAGATGAGACATGGAGACTACATGGGATGAAGAGATGGGAAGACGAGATGTGACATGATGATGAGATGGGATGATGAGAGGAGATGATGAGATGAAGTGAGAAGATGAGACAAGTTGTGATGATGAGATGATGAGATGAGATGACGAAGTGAGATGGAAACATGAGACAATGGCATGAGATGATGAGACGGGTTGATGAGATGGACAATGAGATGGAATGACAAGATGGGATGATGAGACGGGATGAGGAGATGAGACAGGACAGTGAGACATAATGAGGAGATGAGAGGAGACAAAGAGATAAGACAAGATGAGAAGATGAGATGAGATGATGACATGGGTCTTTGAGATGAGATGATGAGATGAGACAATGAAATGATGAGACAATGAGCCAAGGAAGTGGGATTAGATATGGAGATGAGACGGGAAAATGAGATGGGATGATGAGATGAGACTAGATGTCGAGATGCGATGATGAGACGAGATGTCGAGATGAGATGAGATGACGAGGCGATGAGAGGAGATGATGAGCGAGATGACCAGTTAAGATGATGACATGGGATGATGAGACGGGATGACGAGTAGGATGACGAGATGGGATGACAAGATGGGATGAGGAGATGGGATGATGAGGTGAGATGGGACAATGAGAGAGAAGGATGAGATGAGATGATGAGATGAGACAAGTTGAAATGATGAGATGAGATGATGAGACACGACAATGAGATGAGATGATGAGAAGGGATGATGAAGTGATAAGACCATGAGACAAGACTGTGTGAAGAGACATGGAGACGAGACCAGAAGATGAGACAGAATGACGAGATGTGATGAGATGACGAGATGGAATGATGAGAGGAGACAACAAGATGAAGCAAGATGATGAGACAAGATGAGATGATGAGATGATGTGATGAGATGATGAAATGAGATGATGAGATGAGATGATGACACAATATGGTGAGACAGGCTGAGGAGATGGACAATGAGATGGGATGACAGGATGTGATGATGAGATGGGATGATGAGATGAGATGGAATAAATAGAGAGAATGACGAGATGAGATGTGATAAGATGAGACAAGATGAGATGATGAGATGAGATCATGAGACGGGATGATGAGATGAGATGTAAAAATGGGACGATGAAATGAAGAGACAATGAGACAAGAAGGTGGGATGAGCCATGGAGATGAGAGAGCATAATGAGATGAATCAAGACAATGAGAAGGGATGATGGGAGGAGTGGACGAGGTGAAGCGAGATGAGACTAGATGAGATGATGATATGATGGGATGAGATGAAGAGACAAGATGATGAGATGAGATGATGACATGATATGATGAGATGGGATGATGAGACAGATGAATTGATGGGATGACAAGAGAAGATGATGAGATGGGATGATGAGACAAGATGGAAAAACGAGCAGAATGACGAGATGAGACAATGACATGAGATGATGAGACAGGGTGACGAGAAAGATGATGAGACTGGATGATCAAATTGGATGATGAGACGGAATGATGAGATGAGATGGGACAATGGGAAAGAATGACGAGATGAGATGAGATGACAAGCCGAGACAAGATGAGACGATAAGATGAGATGATGGGATGGGAGTGTTAGAGGAGATTACGAGATGGGATGATGAAATGAAGAGACAATGAGAAAAGATGGTGGGATGAGACATGGAGATGAGACGGGAAGATGAGATGGGACAACAAGATGAGACAAGACGTTCAGATGGGATGATGAGTGGAGATGATGAGATGAATACGAGATGATGAGATGAAATCAGATGAGGAGACGATCAGATGAGATTATGAGATGCAATGACAAGATGAGATGACTACATAAGATGAAGAGACTGTATGAAGAGATGGATGATGAGATGGGATGACAAGATGGGATGATGAGATGGGATGATGAATCAAAATGAGACAATGAGACAGAATGATGAGATGAGATGAGATGATGAGATGAGAGAAGATGAGACAAAGAGATTTGATGATAAGATGGGATGATGAGATGTGATGATGAGATGATATGATGAAATGATTAGAAAATGAGACAAGACAGTGAGATGGGTCATGGTGATGAGACAGGAAGCTGAGACGGGATGACAAGATGAGACGAGATGACGAGATGGGATGATGAGACTGGATGACGAGACAAGATGGGACAATGAGACAAAATGATGAGATGAGATGACAAGATGAGATGTGATGATGATATGAGATGATGAGACTGGATGACGAGACGAGTGATGTGACTGTGTTCTAGTTTGCTAGCTGCCAGGATTCAACACAGCAGAGACCAATTGCCTTTAATAAAAGGGGATTCATTTTGTTGGTTCTTCAGAGGAAAGGCAGCTAATATTCCACTGAAGTTCCTTCTTACGTGGAAGGCACAGGGTGGTCTCTGCTGGTCTTCTCTCCAGGCCCCTGGGTCCCAACCACTTTCCCCAGGGTGATTTCTTTCTCCATCTACAAGGACCCTGGAAGAGCTACAACTGCATAGATGAGGAATGCCAAGCTGCTAGGCTGTGCTACATTGCAATCTCTCATTTAAGCACCAGACAATTAAGTCAAACGTCACTCGTTGCAGCAGACATGCCTCCTAGCTGACTGCAGATGTAATTAGCAACAGATGAGGTTCACATGCCATTGGCTTATGTCTGCAGCAACAAGATTAAGTATGCTCACCTGGCCAAGTTTTGAACTGAATCTACCTAACCCTTCTCCACCCCTTGTCAACATGGCAGATTCAAGCACCACCTTAAACAGATACAAAAAATTCTCTTCTTGCTGTGGACCTGTGAATCTCAAAACAAGTTGTCTAGTGCCAAGATGCAAAGGAGGATATTCACAGGACACAGATTGTCATTTCCATAGGGATAACTTGGAAGGAAAACCTGCAGGCAAACACCATTGGATTTCAAAGTCTGAAAGTCATTTCTCCTTTAGCTGTAGAAAATGGCAGTCTCACCCCTTCCAAGGGCCTATTCAGTGGCTGACCTCTTTCCAAATCCACCTTGGTGAACATTGAGGAGACCACCTTTGGGCTCCACTCTCTTCAGGCATCAGGGCCACCCCTGGGCTCTCTGCCATTTCTGGGGCACATGATCAACCCCTCCACATAGTGGCAGCCAGGCTCTACCAGTCTCCCAAGGAGCGTGCTATGCCTTTTCCAAGGCCTGAGGCTGCACAACTCTTCCACTACAATGAGAGTGGAGATTCATCCTCGCCCTTCAGGGTAAACGCACCCTCTCCATGCATACAGGTGGGTCCACTTTCCTGGCCGAGGTTTCTTGGCTTCAGACCTGAACTTCCATGATTCTCACTCTGCAAACTCCAATTTCTCCCTTTTGTATCTTCCTTTGTCAATAGTGGTAGTAGTTCCATTTATACCAACAGTCTCTTCAAACCCTCCAGGGCTTCTCCATCATTCTCTTCACGGTTTCTCCAAAATCTTCACTTTAGCCATCCAAAAGCGGTTCAAACATATATGGTATTTGCAATCCGAAGCAGCAACTCACTCTACAGCACCAAATCTGTTCTGGTTTGCTAGCTGTTGGAATGCAACACACCACAGCCAGCATGCCTTTTAATAAAAGGGAATTAATTTTGTTGGTTCTTCAGAGGAAAGGCAGCTAATTTTCCACTGAGGTTCTTTCTTATGTGGAAGGCACAGGATGGTCTCTGTTCATATTCCCTCCATGCCCCTGGGTTCCAAAAACTTTCCACAGTTTGATTTGTTTCTCCATTTCCAAGGGCCCAGACTGAGCTGCAAGTGCTTAGACGAGGAATGCCAAGCTGCTAGGCTGTGCTATATTGTGATCTCTCATTTAAGCACCACTCAATTAAGTCAAACATCACTCATTGCAGCAGTCGCACCTCTTATCTGACTGCAGATGTAATTAGCAAAAGATGAGGTTTACGTACCATTGACTTATGTTCACAGCAACAAGATTAGGTATGCTGACCTGACCACGTTGACAACTGAATCTAACTAACACAAATGGGATGACGAATTGGGATGATGAGATGGGATGATGAGATAAGAGAGGACAATGAGAGAGAAAGAAGAGATGAGATGAGATGACAAGACGAGGCAAGATAAGAAGATGAGATGAGATGATGAGATGGGATGATGAAATGATGAGACAGTGAGAAAAGATGGTGGGATGAGACATGGAGTAGAGATGAGAAGACGAGATGGGAAAACGAGATGAGATGAGATGACAAGATGGGATGATGAGAGTAGATGACGAGATGAAGTAAGATGATGACTTGAGATGAGATGATGGGATGATGAGGTGAATTGACGAGGCAAGACAATGAGATGAGAAGATGACATGAGATGAAGAGATGGGATGATGAGACGGATAATGAGACAGGATGACAAGATGAGATGATGAGATGAGATGACAAGATGAGACAGGCCAATGAGACAGAATGACAAGATGAGATGAAACAATGAGACGAGACAAGATGAAATGATGAGATGAGGCGATGAGACAGGATGATGAGATGGGAAAATGAGATGGGATTACGATATGGGATGATGGAAAGGATGACGAGATGGGATGGGAGGACAAGACAGAATGACAAGATGAGATGAAATGATGAGATGAGACAAGGTGAGATGATGAGATGAGACAAGGTGAGATGATGTGATGAGATGTTGTGATGGGACATTGAGATGAGATGATGAGATGGGACAATGAAATGATGAGAAAATGAGACAAGATGGTGGTATGAGACATAGAGATGAGATGGTAAGAGGAGCCAGGGCGATGAGATGAGATGAGAGGACGGGATCGGATGATGAGAGGAGATGATGAGATGAAGTGATATGATGAGACGAGACGAGATGATGAGACGATGACATGAGATGATGAGTTGAGAAGACAAGATGAGACAATGACATGAGATGATGAGATGGGATGACAAGACAGAGGATGAGACTGGATGACAAGATAGGATGAGGAGACAAGATGATGAGCTGAGACGGGCCAATGAGACAGGATGACGAGATGAGATGAGACAATGAGATAAGATAAGATGACGTGATGAGATGAGACAATGAGATGGGGCAATGAAATGAGGTGATGAGATGGGACAATGAAATCATGAGTCAATGAGACAAGATGGTGGGATGAGAATTGGAGACGAGGTGGGAAGATGACAGGGGATGAGGAGATGTGATGAGAAGATGAGATGGGATGATGAGAAGAGATGATGCGATGAAGTGAGATGATAAGCCAGGATGAGATGAGAAGACGAGATGAGGCAAGATCAGAGGAGATGGGATGATGAGATGGGATGATGAGACGAGATGATGAGATGGGATGAGGAAATGATGAGACAATGAGACAAGATGGTGGGATGACACATGGAGATGAGACAGGAAGATGAGATGGGATGAGGAGATGTGATGAGAAGTTGAGATTGGATGATAAGAGGAGAAGACGAGAAGAAGCATGACGATGAGATGAGATGAGATGATGAGACAATGAGATGAGATTATAGGAATGGATGATGAGATGAGATGACATAAGATAATGAGATGGGATGATGAGATGGATGATGAGATGGTATGAATAGATGGGATGATGAGATGAGATGATGAGACAAGATGGGAAAACGAGACAGAATGGTGAGATGCGATGAGATGATGATACGAGGTAAGATGAGATGATGAGATGAGACGATGTGATGGGATGATGAGGTGAGATGACATGATGGGATGATGAAATGCTGAGACAATGAGACAAGACAGTGGTATGAGACATGGAGATGAGATGGGATGATGAGACGAGATGGGACAATGAAACAGAATGGCAAGATGATATGAGGTGATGAGACGAGACAATATGAGAAGATGAGATGATGATAGGGGACGATGAATTGAGTTGATGAGGTGGGACAATGAAATGACGAGACAATTAGACCAGATGGTGGGATGAGACATGGAGATGGGATGGGAAGATGAGATGGGAGGACTAAATGAGACGAGATGACAAGATGGGATGATTAGAGGAGATGACGAGATGAAGCATGAAAGGACAAGATGGGATGATGAGAGGAGATACTAGATAAAGTGAGACGGTGAGGCAAGATGGATGACGAGACAAGATGAGGAGATGAGACCGCAACATGAGATGATGAGACAGGATGATGAGTTGGATGATGAGATGGGATGATGAAATGGGATGACAAGACGGGATGATGAAATGAGACAGGACAACAAGACAGAATGATGAGATGCGATGAGATGATGAGACAAGACAAGATGAGATGATGAATGAAATGACGAGATGAGGCTAGAAAATGAAATGATGACATGAGTTGATGAATTGGAATGAGGAAATGGACAGTGAGATGGGATGATGAGATAAGATGAAATGACGAGATGAGACAGGATGATGAGATGAGATGAAGAGATGGGAAGATGAAATGATGAGACAATGAGACAAGATGGTGGGATGAGACAAAGAGACAAGATGGGAAGACAAGTCATGACGATGAGATGAAATGAGACAATGAAACTGAATGATGAGAGGAGATGATGGGATGAAGCGAGACAATGAAACGAGAGAGAGGAGACGATGAGATGAGATGATGAGACAATGTGAGGAGATGAGACAATGACATGAGATGATGAGATGGGATGATGTGACGGGATGACAAGATGAGATGAGATGATGAGATGGGATGATGAGGGGAGATGACGAGATGAATTGAGACAATGAGATGAGATGAGATGATGAGAAAATGAGATGAGATGATGAAACGTGACTACGAGATGAGATGATGGAAAGAGATGATGGGATGTGATAATGAGATGGATGAGATGGGATGATGAGATGGGATGATCAGACCAGATGATGAGGCTAGATGTGACAAAGAGACAGGTGACAAGATGAGAGGAGTAGAAGAGATGAGACAAGATGAGACAATGAGTCAGACAATGAGACTGGACTACGAGATGAGATGATGAGATGGGACAATGAAATGATGAGTCAATGAGACAAGACACTGGGATGAGACTCAGAGATGAGATGGGAAGATGAGGGAGGACAATGATATGAAATGGTGAGATGAGACAAGACAACAAGATGGGATGATGAGAGGTGATGATGAGGTGAAGCGAGACAATGAGAGGAGATGAGATGACAAGATGAAGGGATGAGATGATAAGATGAGACAACAAGATGATACGATGACATGAGATGATAAGACAGGATGACCAGATGGACGATGAGACGGGATGATGAGTTGGGATGATAAGAAGGGATGACTAGACGAGACGGGAAAATGAGATAGAATGACAAGATGAGATGAGTTGATGAGACGAGACAAGATGAGATGATGAGATGAGGCAATGAGAGAGGACCATGAGATAGGATGGTGAGATGGGATGATGAAATGATAAGACAATGAGACAAGATGGTGGGATAAGACATGGAGATGACAAAAGAAGATGAGAACAGATGATGAGATGAGATGAAATGACAAGATGGGATGATGAGAGAAGATGATTGGATGAAGTGTGATGATGAGAAGAAATGAGATGATGAGAGGATAAGATGAGATGACAAGACAAGATGACGAGATGAGACGATGACATGAGATGATGAGACAGGGTGATGAGAAAGATGATGAGACTGGATGATGAAATTGGATGATGGGATGGGATGATGAGACAAGATGGGGCAATGGAGCAGAATGACGAGATGAGATAAAATGACGAGACGAGGCAAGATGAGACAATGCAATGAGACGATGAGATGGGATGATGAGATGAGATGACGAGATAGGAGGATTAAATGATGAGACAATGAGACAAGATGGTGGGATGAAACATAGGGAGGAGAAAGGAAGATGAGATGGCATGACGTGATGAGATGAGATGAAGAAATGGGATGCTGAGTGGAGATGACAGGACCAAGTGAGATGATGAGATGAGAGGAGATGATGAGACAATGAGATGAAATGATTAGACAACACAATGAGATGAAACAATGACATGAGATGATGAGATGGATTGACGAGGAAGATGATGAGATGGGATGAAGACATGGGATGATGACATGGGATGACGAGACAAGATGGGAAAATGAGAGAGAATTACGAGATGAGATGAGATGATGAGACAAGACAAGATGGTAGGATGAGATGAGACAATGAGATGGGATGATGAGATGAGATGATGAGATGGGACAATGAAATGATGAGACAATGAGACAAGACAGTGGGATGAGAAATGTAGACAGTGGGATGAGATATGGTGACAAGACGGGAAGTCGAGACAGGACGATGAGATGAGATGAGATGATGAGATGGGATGATGAGAGGAGAAGATAAGATGAAGCAAGGAAATGAGATGAGATGAGATTACGAGATGATGAGATGAGATAACTTGATGAGACCAGGAGAGGAGATGATGAGATGGGATGATGAGATGGGTGATGATGCAGGATGATGAGAGAGGATGATGGGATGGGATGAGGATATGGGAGATGAAATGACAAGACAATGAGACAAGACTGTGGGATGAGACATGGAGTCAGACAGGAAGACGATACAGGATGATTAGATGAGACAAGAAAATGAGATGGAATTTTGAGAGTAGACGATGAGGTGAAGCGAGATGATGAGACAAGATGAGATGATTATGAGATGAGAGGACGAGATGAGATGATGAGATAAGATGACGACATGAGATGATGAGATGGGATGACAAGATGGATGATGAGACGGGATGATGAGAAGGCTAGATGAGACGGGATGATGAGATGAGATGGGAAAAGGAGACAGACTGATGAGATGAAATGAGATGACAACAGAAATCTAGATGAGACAATGAGATGAGATGATGTGATGGAACAATGAGATGAGACGATGAGATGGGACAATTAAATGATGAGACAGTGAGCCAAGACAGTGAGATGTGACATGTAGACCAGACAGGAAGAAGAGACAGGATGACAAGATGAGATGAGGTGATGAGATGTGATGATAAGAGGAGACAATGAGATGAAGCAATAAGATGAGACAAGATGAGAAGATGAAACAATGAGATGAGATGATGAGACGATATGATGAGAGGAGACAATGACATGAGAAGATGAGACAGAATGATGAGAAGGATGATGAGACAGGATGATGAGTTGGGATGATAAGATGGGATGATGAGACTAGACAGGACAACGAGACATAATGATGAGATAAGATGAAACGATGAGACAAGAAAAGATGAGATGATGATATGAGAGGATGAGATGTGATGATCAGATGAGATGTCAAGATGAGATGATGAAATGACGAGACAATGAGACAAAGCAGTGCGATGAGACATTTAGAACAGAAGGAAGATGAGACAGGACATCAAGATGAGACAATATGACAAGACGGGATGATGAGAGGGAATAACGAGATAAAGCGAGATGGTGAGATGAAATGACGAGACTATGAGATGAGATCATGAGACGAGATGACGAATTGAGACGACAACATGGGATGATGAGACGGAATGATGATACAGATGATGAGTCAGTATGACAAGTTGAGATGTTGACATGGGATGATGAGACGAGATGGGAAAACAGGATAGAATGATGAGATGAGATGAGACAATGAAATGAGTCAAGATGAAACAATGAGATGAGAGAATGAGATAGGATAATGAGATAAGATGTCGAGATGGGGTGATGAAATAGCGAGACAATGAGATAAGATGGTGGTATGAGACATGGAGATGAGATGGGAAGACAAGACAGGACGACAAGATGAGACGAAATCACTAGATAGGATGATGAGTGGAGACGACGAGATGAAGTGAGACAATGAACCGAGATGGGATGATGAGACAATGAGATGAGATGATGAGATGAGATGGCAACATGAGACGATGACATGAGATGATGAGATGGGATGATGAGACAAATGTTGAGATGGGATGATGAGATAAGATGATGAGATGTGATGACGAGATGAGATGGGACAATGAGACAGAATGACGGGATGAGATGTGCCGACGAGATGAGAAAAGATGATATGATGAGATGAGATGATGAGATTGCATGATGAAATGATGAGACAATGAGACAATATGGTGAGATGAGACATGGAGATGAGATGGGAATATGAGATGGGATTAAGAGATGAGATGAGACGACGAGATGGGATGATGAGAGGAGATGAGGAAATGAAGCAAGATGATGAGAAGATATGAGATGATGTGATGATGAGATGAGATGATCAGATGAGACGACATGATGAGACAATGACATGAGATAAGGAGATGGGATGATGAGCAGGACAATGAGATGAAATGATGAGATGGGATGATGAGCAGGGATGATGAGACAAGACGGGACGATGAGACAGAATGACAAGATGAGATGAGATGACGAGATGAGATCAGATGAGATGATGACATGAGACGTTGATACGGGATGATGAGATGAGATGACAAGATGGGACGTTGAAATCACAAGTCAATGTGACAAGATGGTAGGATGAGACATGGAGACAACAAGGAAAGACGAGACTGGATGATGAGATCTGATGGGAAGATGAGATGGGATGATGAGAGGAGATGATGAGATGAAGCGAGACGATGAGATGAGATGAGATGCTGAAATGTTGAGATGAGTTGACAACATGAAATGATGATATGGGAAGACAAGACAGAAGATGAGATGGTAAGATGAAATGGGATGAGAAAATGGGATGATGAGATGAAATGGGACAAAGAGACAGACTGATGAGATGAGATGAGAGGATGAGACGAGACAAGATGAGACGAAGAGATGAGATGATGAGATGGACGATGATGTGAGATGATGAGATGGGATGATGAAATGACGAGACAATGAAACAAGATGATGGGAAGAGATATGGAGACATGAAGCGAAGATGAGACAATGAGAAGAGACCAGATGAGATGATGAGATGAGATGATAAGACAGGACGATGAGAAGAGATGACAAGATGGGATGATAAATGATGAGACAATGAGACAAGACAGTTGGAGGAGACACAGGTGAGAAAAGAAGATGAGATGGGACGACAAGATGCCACGAGATGGCAAGATGGGATGATGAGAGGAGATGGCGAGATGAAGCAAGTCAAGGAGACGAGATGAGATGATGAGACATGTAGATGAGATGACGAGATGAGATGGCGAGCTGAGATGACAACATGAGATGATGAGGTGGGATGATGAGACAGATGATGAGATGGGATGATGAGATGGGATGATGAGAAAGGAAGAGGAGATGAGACATGACAATGAGACATAATGACAAGATGAGATGAGATGACGAGTTGAGACAAGATGAGACAATGGGATGAGAAAATGAGATGAGGCAATGAGATGAGATGATGAGATGGGACAATGAAATGATGAGACAATGAGGCAAAATGGTGGGATGAGACATGGAGACGAGATGGGAAGATGATTCAGGATGACGAGATGAGATGAGATGAAGAGATGGGATGATGAGGGAGAAGACAAGATGAAGTGAGTCAATGGGACAAGATGAGATGATGAGACAGAGAGATGAGATGATGAGATGAGAGGACATGATGAGACAATGACCTGAGATGATGAGACAGGATAGTGGCTAGGATGATGAGATGGGATGAGATGTGATGATGAGAGGAGATGATGAGATGAAGCAAGAAGATGAGACAAGATGAGATGACAAAATGATGAGATGAGATGAGACGAGACAATCAATGAGACGAGATGATGAGATGGGATGATGAGATGGGAAGATAAGAAGAGAGGGGACAAAGAAACACAATGATGAGATGAGATGAGATGACAAGACGAGACAAGATGAGACAATGAAATGAGATGATGAGAAAGGATGATGGGATGGGATAATGAGAAGGAATGATGAAATGATGAGACAATTAGAAAAGATGGTGGGATGAGACATGGAGACGAGACAGGAAGATAAGGGAGGACCACGAGAAGAGAAGAGATGATGAGATGGGATGATGAGGTGGGATGATGAGATAAAGCGAGATGATGAGATGAGATGAGATGAAGAGACGGTGAGATGAGATGACAAAAAGAGATAACGAGATGAGACAATGACATAAGATAATGAGATGGAATGATGAGACAGACGATGAGACAGGACAACAAGATAAGATGAAATGAAATGACGAGATGAGATGGCAAGATGATGAAATGAGATGATGAGATGGGGTGACTAGTGACATGATGAGAGCAAATGACGAGATGGACAATGAGAAAGGATGCCGAGATGAGAGGAAGTGACAAGATGAGATGAAAAGATGGGATGACAAAATGAGACGAGATAATGAGATGAGATGAAGACACAAGATGACAAAATGTGATGACAAAATGAGATGAAGAAACAGGGTGATGAGACAGATGATGAGAAGGGATGATGAGACAGGAAGATGAGAGGGGAAGACAGGATGAGAGGAGATGACAAATGTGATGGTGAGAGGAGACGATGAAATGAAATGAGATGATGAGATGAGATGGGATGACGAGATGATGAGATGAGATCACGAGACGAGGCAAGACGTGATGATGAGATGAGATGATCAGACGGGAGGATGAGATTAGATGATGTGATTGGGACGATGAAATGATAAGACAATGAGACAAGTCAGTGGAATGAGGCATGGAGATGAGATGGGATTTGAGACAGTATGAGGAGATGAGATGAGATGATGAGATGGGATGATGAGTGGAGATGATGAGATGAAGTGAGATAATGAGATGAGATGAGATGACTAGCTGATGAGATTAGATGATGAGACGAGATGGCAAGATGAATGATGACATTAGATGAGATGGAATGAAAAGATGGACAATGAGATGGGATGACAAGATGGGATGATGACATGGGATGACGAGACGAAATGGAACAACAAGACAGAATGATGTGTTGAGAAGAGACGAAGAGATGAGAAAGGATGAGATGATGGGATGAGACAATGAGATGGGATGATGAGATAAGATGACAAAATGGGACAATGAAATGACTAGACAATGAGACAAGTTGCTGGGATGAGACATGGGGATGAAACAGGAAGATGAGACGGGATGAAGAAATGAGAAGAGAAGATGAGATTGGATGATGAGAGATGACGAGATGAAGCGAGACGATGAGATGAGATGAAATGACAGGATGATGAGATGAGATGATGAAGATGAGATGATGACATGAGATGATGACATGGGATGATGAGACAGAATGATGAGATGTGATGAAACGAGATGACTAGACAAGATTAGACAATGAGATGAGACATTCAGACAGGACGATGAGATTAAATGATGAGATGGGATGAGAAATGATGAGATAATGAGGCAAGACAGTGTGTTGAGACATGGAAACGAGATGGGCAGACAAGACGGGAATGAGATGAGATGAGATGATGAGATGGGATGATGAGAGGAGACAATGATATGAAGCAAGATGATGAGACGAGATAAGATGACAAGATGACGAGATGAGAAGAAAACATGAGATGATGAGACAGGATGATGAGATGGATGATGAGACGGGATAATGAGATGGGATGATGAGATGGGATGAGGAGACCAGATGGGAAAATGAGACAGAATGATGAGATGTGATGAGACGATGAGATGAGACAAGATGAGAAGATGAGATGGGATGATGAGATGAAATGATGAGATAGGATGATAAAATGATGAGACCATGAGACAATACAGTGGGATGAGAGATGGAGATGAGGCAGGAAGACGAGACAGGATGACTAGATGAGAAGAGACGACGAGTTGTGATGATGAGAAAAGACGATGAGATGAAGCGTGACAATGAGACAAAATGTGATGACAAGATGATGAGATGAGATGATCAGATGATATGATGAGATGAGATGATGACATGAGATGATAAGACAGGATGATGAGATGGACAATGAGATGGGATGACGAGATGGGATGATGAGATGGAATGATGAGATGAGACGTGGCAGTGATTCAGTATGATGAGATGAGATGGGATGACGAGACAAGACAAGATGAGATGATGAGATGAGATGATGAGACTGACGAAGAGATTAGCCAAAAAAATGGGGCGATGAAATGATGAAACAATGAGACAAGAGAGTGGGATGAGACATGGAGATGAGAAGGGAAGACAAGACGGGATGACAAGATGAGATGAGATGATGAGATTGGATGATGAGAGGAGATGACAAGATGAAGCACAATGAAGAGTCCAGATGAGATGATGAGATGATGAGATGAGATCATGAGACAAGACTATGAGATGAGATGATGACATGAAATGATGAGACAGGATGACGAGAAGGATGATAAAACCGGAAGATGAGGTGGGATGATGAGATGAAATGGGACGAGACAGAATGACGAGTTGAGATGAGACTGCAAGACAAGACAAGATGTGACAATGAGAGGAGATGACGTGATGAGACAAGATGAGATGATGAGATGAGATGATGTGATGGAATGATGAGATGATATGACGAGATGGGCCAATGAAATGA
The DNA here is from genome assembly GCF_023851605.1 of Tamandua tetradactyla. Lineage (NCBI taxonomy): Eukaryota > Metazoa > Chordata > Mammalia > Pilosa > Myrmecophagidae > Tamandua > Tamandua tetradactyla. Next base: position 6,342,076 of record NC_135354.1, read on the forward strand.
TGAGACAATGAGACAAGATGGTGGGATGAGACATGGAGATGAGACGGGACGATGATTTGGGACAACACAATGAGATGGGATGATGGGAGGAGATGATGAGATAAAGCAAGATGATAAGATGAGGTGAGGAGATGAGACTAGGAGATAAGTGGATGTCATGAGATGATGAGATGTGATGACAAGAAGGATCATGAGATGGGATGACAGACCAGATGGGACAACGAGATTGAATGACAAGATGAGATGAAATGATGAGACAAGACAAGACAAGATGATGAGGCGGGATGATGAGATGAGATGATGAGATGGGCCAATGAAATGATGAGATAATGAGACATGATGGTGGGATGAGATTTGGAGATGAGATGGGAAGACAAGATGGGACGATGAGATGAGACAGCACGATGAGATGTGATGATGAGAGTAGATGACGAGATGAAGCGAGATGATGAGACCAGATGAGATGACAAGATGATGAGATGAGATGATGAGATGAGAGAACAAAATAAGACGACCACATGAGATGATGAGATGGAATGACCAGATGAGAAGAGGCAATGTGATGGGATGACGAGACAGAATGCGGAGATGAGATGAGATGATGAGATGGTACAATGAGACATGATGACGAGATGAGACAAGATGAGGAGACAAGACAATGAGATGAGGTGATGAAATGAGGCAATGAGATGACACAATGAGATGCGATGATGAGATGGATGATGAGATGGGATGACAAGATGAGATGAGATGACAAGATGAGATGGGATGAGAAGATGATGAGATGAGATGAGAAGACGATATGGGATGTCAACATGGATGATATGAAGGGATGACGAGATCAGATAGATGATGAGAAGTGACAATGAGATGAGAAGAAATGGTGAGACGACAATGAGACAATGAGAAGCCAAGATCAGACAAGACGAGATGATGAGTCAAGACAGTGGGATGAGACGGAGATGTCATGGGATGTCAAGAAGCGATGATGAGATGAGAAGAGATGATGAGATGGGACGATGAGATGGGACCACGAGATGAGATGAGACAATGAAATGAGATGAAATGATGAAATGATGAGAAGAGATAATGAGATGAGATGAGTTGATGAAATGGGACGATGAGATGGAATGATGAGATGAGATAAGAGAATTGGACAGGACAATGAGATGAGATGAGAGGATGAGATGACAAGATGGGACAAAGAAATGATGAGACAAAGAGACAAGACAGTGTGATGAGACATGGAGATGAGACAGAAAGACATGACAGGACAAGATGGGACAACATGATGTGATGGAATGATGAGAGGAGACGACGAGATATAGTGAGACGATGAGACTAAATGAGATGATGAGATGATGAGATGATGGGATGATGAGACTAGACAGGTCAATGAGACAGAATGACGAGATGAGATGAGACGACAGGATGAGACAAGATGAGACGAAGAGATGAGATGATGAGTCGGGATGATGAGATGAGATGATTTAATGGGATGCTGAAATGATGAGGCAATGAGACAAGGCAGTGGGATGAGACTTGGAGATGAGATGGGAAGTCGAGATGGGATGATGAGAAGAGATGAGACGATGAGATGGGATGATGAGAGGTGATGACGAGATGAAGTGAGACAATGAGACGAGATGAGATGATAAGATAATGAGATGAGATGATGAGACGAGACGATGAAATGAGATGACGACATGAGATGATGAGACAGGATGATGAGACAGACGATTGTTGGAAGCCAATTATGGCACCAGCGGTGTGCCAGCCATCAGCTTGGTGTCTGACATCATCTACTGACACTTTGTGGTCCAACACCATCTTGGATACTAACTCAAGTTAAGATTTTATCTCAAGAAAATTTTCTATTTTCTCATGTCTGCTTTGCTCTTCCCAGAAATCTGCTGACTAGCCTCAGCTGATCTGCCTTTGCTATCTTAGTTCCTGTGGATTGGCCTAACTGCAGTACAATGCCCATCACCTGCTAACTTCTGATGCAAAGCACTTCCCCTGTCCCACTGGATAAATACCTTGGGTTTGCTCTCAATAAATTGAGATTTGATCAGAATCCTGTCTTGTTTCCATTCTCTGTGTCTTTTGTCCCATTTGTTCTTGCTCCCTCCCTCAGGTCCAGGTTCATCTGTCCTGTGGGTCAGGTTAAGTGGCGCCCAAACAGGGACCTGAGCACAAGGAATCCAGTGATGAATACAGATTAAGAAAACCAACTGGCTTTTAAAAGGGGACACTGCAGGGGATCTCACCCTGCAGGAAGAGCCCATAAAAGGGGACAGAGCATTAAATCTGCAGGAAGAGCCCATAAAAGAGGACACTGCAGGGGAACCTGCCCTGCGGGAAGAGCCTATAAGAAGGCCCTGCTGACAGAACCTTGGTAAGTGGTTATGGGACAAGAAATTAGTCAACATAAAGCTTTTGTAGAAGGTCTAACAGATGCTTTAAAGACACTAGGAGTAAAGGTTAAAGTTAAAGGTTTGTTAATTTTTTTTAATTTTTAAAAGAAGTTTGTCCCTGGTTCCCACAAGAGATAAGCCACCTCTGGAATTTGTGGGGGACTTTCAGGTTTATGTTTTATGTCACAACATAGGAATATACCTTTACTGAGGAATGAAAAGTGTACACACCTCCTGGAATTTGGGAGTGCTTTTAAATTTATGTCTTATAATGAGCAACTCACAGTCAATACAATGGGAATATTTATCTTTACTTAAGAAATTGTTACACTCCACGGATATGGAGGCTTCTGATGCTCTACTTAAGAAACTTTTTAAACATGTCACACAAAACGTGTTATTGGTTTCAGCATAACAGCTGTAATGTTTGCTATGATTATAATAAATTTAAAAGATTGCTTCTTTACCATACCTTTAGAAAAAGTTTTAATAAATTTCTGAGCTTGTTCTTAACGAGCTGCCATTATATAAAAATCCATAAACATCTGAGTCAGAAAATATTCAATAAGATCTATGCAGAACAAGAGTCAGTACTCATTAATGGTTCCTACAGACTTATAACAAATTAGTCCCCAAGGGGTATACAATTCAAGATTGTAGTTCTGACTCAAAGTGTTCTGTTGTCACCTTGGTTTAATCTAAATAACTATTCTACTGAAATTTATACCAATGTTACAGATAAAGTCCTATGACTCGAATTGGGAATGGCAGCCCCATCTCCTTTTGTTAACTTAAATCCTCAATAAACAGCAATTTGGAAACTGGCCATGAGTTTAGCTCCTATTTATGTTTGAAAAGAAAAATATATTATCAGAACTTTAAAACTAAAAATTCTTGTTAAAAACTATATATTAATGTTTCAAAAATGCATTAACTAAAATATTCTAAGTATTTAACATTATTTTAACAAATTTAATTTTGATGGTAATTATATGTGGTAAAATATTTGTTTAAAATAATGATTTAAGTATAAAAATATGAATGATGCATTTTTATTAATAAAGAAAATAGTTTTATCTTAAGATAAAATGAATAACTGTTACAAAATGAGAAAAATGTAAGACAAAGCCTGAACTAATATAATAATGACTGAAGGCTTATAAAGATGGAAATTATGGTCAAAATCAAGAAAGAGTTAATGAGTCTAAAATAACAAAGTTTTCATGGATTCTTAATGAAAAGATATAAAAATTTTTCTAAATAATCAGTGTAAAGGGCAAAGAATCTATGTTTTATCAAAATAGCTTACATTAATTTATCATGTCATATCTGTATAAAATACACTGATTTTCTTCTGGGTATCATTATACTGGCAAAAAACTGTTTCTTTTCTTGCCCCAGACCAGGTGACTTAATCTATTAATCTAAGTAATACTGCTGTAAATAAATCTATTACTGACTAAATAATATTCAAATCATATAAATACCTAAATTCCTTTAAGCCAAAATATTTTAATGCTTTATCCAGTGTTTGCATAAACTACATAGGTATAAACTAAATTTATCCCAAAATAACTGTGACTTAAGTTGAGAACAAATCAAATTTAAAAGCTAAATGCAAGAAAAAATATACCTGTGGCATCTGTTCTATTCACCTAATGCAACTCATGCAACTCATGTTGCTATCATATAACTTTGAAAAAAGAAACAATTACTATGTGCACTCTAGTTGGGAGGACTGGCTACCCTCCTGGAAGGAGATGTACTCTCATAAAGATATCTAGGTCCCAGAAAGCTCCTCTTGGTCCCCAGCCAGCTCCCAGAGGACCAAACTGGGCCCGGTGATGTGAGCAATTTGGAATTGAGCCACTATTGTAGAAAAATATAAAAACTGCATGCAACAAATTTAAAATTAGCAAAACACACAACCAATTATAAAAAAATCCTCATCCCTACATTTCTTTTCAATCAATCCAATAAATTCATTTTACAAAATCTAATCATTTACTATGAAATCATATCACTATTAACACTCTGTTTTCAATTTTGCTACTTGTCACTTTAAACGTTCCTACTTATATGTTGCAAAACTGAGCCGGCCTGGAGCTGGATTCCTGTATGGAAAAGTACCTCAACCCTCTAAAAACACCCCCATTTCTGGGCAAAGAAAGGGTAAAGTCCTTTAACAAATGTATTTTTCCTATGGGGAGCAGTGTGGTCCTGCCAGTCTGCTCATAAAAGTTTATGCTCATAAAACAAAAAGGGGAAGATCAGTAAAATAATATTATAAAAATAGATACACCAAAATATTAATTAGCAAAAGCTATTAGAAAAATATTAAAAATGATCTATGAAAACCAGTCATGATGAAGTTGTGAGTAGGGGATTTGCATTTATCATTACAGGTGATGGAACCTCAATTCAGATTCCCTCAAAGAAAATAAACCCAGACATGTAGGCCTGGATGAAAATAATGACTAAATGGGTAATGTATATTATAAAAATATTTTAAAACATATAACTTTAATTGCTGAAGGACAGGGAAATAATTGTTCTTATTGAATTTATATTCCTAACCCACCTTTGCTACTAGCCCTAACAAGGGTCAATCCTACTTTACCAAAATACCTAAATACTAGTTTAGGATTCCCAGGCCCAATAAATTCAAAACTTCCAAACCTACTTTAAAAAGAAGAAAAATGGTGTCAAATTCAACTCTTCTATTTTTAAGCAGACCCATACACATACCTAAGATTTCACTTAAAAGGGAATAAAATCACCAGCCAGAAAAAGGAATTAAGACCAGATAAATTGTCAACTTTAATTGACTTTCAAAAACTTTTAGGGGACATTAACTGGCTCCTGCCTCACCTAAAGTTAACTATTGAAGATCTCAGGTCATTATTTGACCTCCTTCAAGGAGACTCTAACCCCAATTCCCCTAGGACCATCACCCCTGAAGGACGTAAAGCAATTGATAAAGTAGAGCAAGCTATTCAATCACAATTTGTTACTTTTATAGATTATGCTCAACCATTATCTCTAGTGATTTGTCAAACAGCTTATACACCTACAGCTGTGTTTTGGCAAAAGGCACCTATTATGTGGATTCATTTGCATGCTTCTCCTGCAAAGACTATTTATCCCTACTATGAGGCAGTTGCTGATATCATTCTTTTAGGTCGAGAACAAAGTGTCAAATATTTTGGTAAAGATCGAAACTTAATTATTCAACCATATACAATGACACAGTTTAATGGGCTTTTTAAAGCTACAGACTGTTGGCCTGTTGCTTGTGCTTCCTATTCAGGCCAAATAAACAATCATTACCCTAGTAAGAAACTTTTTCAGTTTCTTAGCATTCATGCTTTTATATTCCCACTTAAAACATCCTTGCAGCCAATTCAGAATGCCCTCTTAATCTTTACTGATGGGCCTTCATCAGGGATTGCCGCTTATGTTGTTAATTATACAGTTATTCAACTTCAAGCACACTGCATTTCTGCTCAACTAACAGAAATACAAGCAATCATAGCGGTGTTTTCAGCTTATCCAAGCATATCTTTTAATCTTTATACAGATAGTGTTTATATTGTTCAATCTGTGCCATTATTAGAAACTGCAGCTCAAATTAAAGATGCTTCTCAGGCAGCTTGTCTGTTTATTCAACTACAATCCCTCATTCCGAATAAAACCCAATAATACTTTATTGGTCACCTTAGGGTTCATACTAATCTCCCTGGGCCACTGTCCTTAGGAAATCAATTAGCTGATCAAGCCACACATATTATGTACTATGCAAACATTATTCTTAGTAGCCAATTACCTGACTTAGTCACAAAAGCTATTGAAGCTTATAAGTTGCATCATCTTATTGCTCACACCTTAAGGGTAATGTTTCACATCACCAGAGAACAAGCATGCCAAATAGTTAAACAATGCCCAAGTTGCATTACACATTTACCTACACCACATCTAGGGGTTAATCCCTGAAGTCTAGTACCCAATGCATTATGGCAAATAGATGTAACACACATCTCAGAATTTGGTAATCTTAAATATGTGCATCTTAATGTAGACACCTTTAGTGGATTTATATTTGCTATGCCTCAAAAAGGTGAAGCAGGAAAATAAATCGTTGCACACATGTTGGCAGCCACGGCTGCACTACGAATTCCTCAGCATATAAAAACTGATAATGGTCATGGATACACAGGTCAAATGTTTCAAACATTCTGTCAACAACTGCAAATTAAATACACCACAAGCATACCATATAATCCACAAGGACAGGGAATAGTAGAATGAGCAAATTTATCTTTATAAAACATCATTGAAAAAATTAAAAAGGGGGAGTGGTACCCCACTAAAAGATCACCCAGAAATTTACTTTCACATTCACTTTTAACTTTAAATTTTTTAACCTTGGATCAGGATGGACATTCTGCTGAAGAACGATTCTGGCACACAAAGTCCAAAACACAGTTTGCCATGGTCCTCTGGAAAGATCCACTAAATAATACGTGGTATAGACCAGATAAATAATACGTGGTATAGATCCTGTTCTAATATTATCACATGAATTGCTGGCTCTTACTGCCAATTGGTTTCCTAGCCCTGCTATTTGCAACCAGACTAGTGACAATTGCCCCTAAGGGTTGGAATCCATTAGAAAGAATTTTGGTTGCTGTAGCATATTTGTGCACAGTAGGGTGCATTGCTACGTTAGCTTGTCTTCCTTCCTAAGAGCAGGCCAATAGCACTGTAATCAAAGATGGCTTCATCACGAATAATACCCTGCATACTTATCATCTTGGGTTTACTTCTGAAAGCTTATGGTGGCTGAGATGACCCACAGGCCATCAGAAAGCTGGTAAATAAAATTCACGCTGGTGCTTGCAACAGCTATGAGGAAGTTGAAGCCGCACCCTTGGTGGGGACGTATACATTGCAGCAAAATTGTGGTGAGAAGGTAGCCTACCTATTAATTGGTCATGCCTCCGAGGTAGGGAATTATCAAAGATGGGTTTGTTTGAAGCCTCCTGACCTAGAATTCCCCATTAATGGGGTATTACCAAAGTGTAATTGTACCACAATATATTCCTCTATTAATGTCCAATGCTATATGGTTTATTCACAGTGTATAGACAAAAGCAATAACAAAACTTACTATTTTACAAAATTGGCTCGCATGAATTTAATGTTTAAGCTGCCTGAAGGCTTAAGTACTTCTAAGCTTCAATTAAGTAACTGTGGCAGCAGCAGTGCCAGAATAGGGAAGGAGGTGTGCTGGCCACCTACACTTCCAATACATATGTCAGATGGAGGAGGGACACAAGATCAGGCCAGAGAGCTCGTAGTCAAGAAGGAATTACAAATAATGATTGATTACTTGTATCCTCAGATTCATTATCACCCGTTAGCTAAAATAAAAACCAAAGATACAAATTTAGACCCTCAAACTTTAGATGTTTTAACTGCTACTTGGAAGTTACTTAATATCTCCAAGCCATATTTAGCTTCTGGTTACTGTTTTTGCCTATGAATGTGAGGCCCCCTGCCCCTTGTCTTGCTGCCATGCAATAATACCTATGGCAACCTCTCTAGCTCTTGCAGTATCTCCATACATTTTGAGTACTGCCTAAGTTCAAGAACAGCACTCTTTGTTTCTCCTTGCCATCTTCTAATGACAGTAATGAGATAGACCTCAGTGTGCCCTCTATCAGTTGTCAGGAGACAATCAATATCTCTGATCCCCTCTGTCCCACTAATGGCACTGTATTCATATGCGGTGGTAGCCTTGTTTATACTACACTCCACAAAACTGGACTGGATTGTGTGTCTTAGGTATACTCCTTCCTAACATTGATGTCATTGATGGGGATGAGCCAGTACCTATCCCCAGACTAGAAATTATTGCTGGCCACCAAAAAAGGATCATGCAGATGTGTCCCTTCCTGGTTATGCTAGGCATTGCTGGTGCTTTAACTGCTGGATCTGCTGATTTAGGGATTTCTATCACACAATATACTAAATTATCCAAACAATTAATTGAGGATGTGCAAACTTTATCAGGCACTATTCAGGATATTCAAGATCAATTAGACTCCCTTGCAGAGGTAGTCCTACAAAATTGGAGAGGATTATATTTATTAACTACAGAGCATGAGGGAATATGCTTGGCTTTACAGGAACAAACACTGCTGCTTTTACAACAACAAATCTAGCATCATCAGAGATAAAATTTAAAAATTGCAAGAAGATCTGATGAAAAGAATAAGAGAACTGGCTGAGACCCTCTGTGGAGGGGGTTCAAAGAAATGTTGCCTTATTTTCTCCCACTTCTAGGACCCTTGCTTGGCTTACTAATACTAATTTCGCTAAGACCTATCCTCTTCAATAAAGTGATGGACTTCTTGAAACAATAACTAAAATGCCATAAAAATGCAGTCCCTTCAGGTCCATTATCTTAGACTGGCCATGGCAAAGTTGTGATGGTAATGAATACCTATAAAAAACATTCCATCTGCACATCCCAAAGAGCAGGACTGCATAGCCAATGATGGGAAACTGGACACTTTAGTCTGAGCGATCCACCACCTAAGACAGAGGCCTGGCCTTATGCTGCCTTGACCTTCCATGATGGGTAAAGTTGCAGATTGCCTACATTGTGGTGTCCCAAACTAAGACAAGCACAGCCCCCTTGGGATAGGCCATTGATGCAGTCTCCATCTTTTAAAAATAATAAATAAGGGGGACCTGTGGGAAGATGCTTATGGCAGCGGCAGTGTGTCGGCCATCAGCTTGGTGTCTGACATCATCTACTGAACACCTTGTGGTCCAACACTATTTTGGATACTAATTCAAGTTAAGTTTTTATCACAAGTAAAGTTTTTATTTTCTCATGTCTGCTCTGCTCTGCCCAAAAGTCTGGTGACTAGCCTCGGCTGATCCAACTTTGCTATCTTAGTTCCTGCAGATTGGCATAACTGCAGTAAAATGCCCATCACCTGCTAATGCCTGATGCAAGGCCCTTCCGCTGTACCACTGGAAGAAAACCCTGGATTTGCCCTAAATTAATTGAGACTTGATCATAATCCTGTCTTGTCTCCATTCTTTGTGTCTTTTGTCCCATTTGTTCTTGCTCCTACACTCAGTTCCAGGTTTGTCTGTCCCATGGGTCAGGTGAGATGATGAGATGGGAAGACGAGATGGGATGAAGAAATGGGATGATGAGACAAGATGGGAAAATGAGACAGAATGAAGAGATGAGATGAGACAATGAGACGAGACAAGAAGAGATGATGAGATGAGATGATGGGATGGGATGATGAGATGAGATGATGAGATGGGATGATGAAATGATGAGACAATGAGACAAGATGGTGGGATGAGACATGGAGATGAGATGGAAAGATGAGACGGGACAATGAGATGAGATGAAATGACGAGATGGGATGATGAGTGGAGATGATGAGATGAAGCGAGATGATGAGACAAGATGAGATGATGACATGATGAGATGATGAGATGAGATGACGAGATGAGACAAAGACATGAGATGAGACAGGATGATGAGACGGATGATGAGATGGGATGATGAGATGAGGTGATGAGATTGGATGATGAGACGAGATGGGACAATGAGACAGAATGACGTGATAAGATGAGACGATGAGAAGAGACAAGAGGAGATGAGATGAGACAAAGAGACATGACAATGAGATGAGATGACAAGATGGGATGATGAAATGATGAGACAAAGAGACAGGATGGAGGATGAGACATGGAGATGAGATGGGAAGATGAGACAGGATGACGAGATGAGAAGAGACGACAAGATGGGATGATGAGAGGAGACGACAAGATGAAGCAAGATGAGGAGATGAGATGATGAGACGATGAGAAGAGATGATGAGAAGAGACTATGAGATGAGACAATGACATGAGATGATGAGACAGGATGATGAGACAGACAATGAAACAGGATGATGAGATGGGATGATGAGATGGGATGCTGAGATGAGACAGGACAAAGAGAATTAATGATGAGATGAGATGAGGTGACGAGATGAGACAAGATGAGAAGATGAGATGAGATGATGTGATGGGATGATGGGAGGAGATGACGAGATGGGATGATGAAATGACGAGACAATGAGAAAAGATGGTGGGATGAGACATGGAGACAGGACGGGAAGACAAGTTGAGACAAAGAGATGAGACAAGACAGTGAGTTGGGATGATGAGAGGAGAGGATGAGATGAAGAAAGACGATGAGATGAGATGAGATGATGAGCCGATGAGAAGAGATGATGAGATGGGAAGAAGAGATGAGGTGATGACATGAGAAGAGATGGGATGATGAGACGGATGATAACATGAGATGATGAGATGAGATGATGAGACGGGATGTGGAGATGAGACGGGATAACGAGACAGAATTATGAGAAAAGATGAGATGATGAGACGAGAGAAGATGAGTCAATGAGATGAGGTGATGAGATGGGATGATGAAATGATGAGACGAAGGGACAACACAGTGGGTGAGACATGGAGATGAGATGGGAAGACGAGAAGTGATGACGAGATGAGATGAGACAACAAGATGGAATGATGAGAGGAGATGAGATGAAGGGAGGCGATGAAATGAGATGAGATGATGAGACGTTGAGATGACGAGATGAGATGGGACAATGAGACAGAATAATGAGATGAGATGAGACAATGAGATGAGACAAGATGAGATGATGAGATGAGATGATAAGATGGGATGATGAGAGGAGATGACGAGGTGGGACAATGAAATGACGAGACAATGAGAGAGGACAGTTGGATGAGACACAGAGAAGAGATGGGAAGATGAGACAGGATGGTGAGATGAGACGAGAAGATGAGATGGGATGATGCGAGGAGATGACAAGATGAAGCGAGATGATGAGATGAGAAATGAGACGATGAGATGAGATGACAAGTCGGGACTAGGAGATGAGACGACAACATGAGATGATGAGATGGAATGATGAGATGGGATGATGAGACAGTATGATGAGACAAGACAGGACAGCGAGACAGAATGACAAGATGTGAAGAGATGATGAGATGAGACAAGATGAGAAGATGAGATGAAAAATGAGATGGGACGATGAGATGAGAAGGTGAGAAGGGATGATGAAATGATGAAACAATGAGAGAAGACTGTGGGATGAGACATGGAGATGAGACAGGAAGATGAGACTGGATGACATGATGAGATGAGATGATGAGATGGGATGATGAGAGGAGACAACAAGATGAAGCAATATGATGAGATGAGATGAGATGATGAGAAGATGAGATGAGATGACGGGATGAGATGACTGATGAGATGACAACAAGAGATGAAGAGACCGGATGACAAAATGGATGATGACAGGGGATAACGAGATGAGATGATGAGACAGGATGATGAGATGAGACGAGATGATGAGGTGGAATGATGAGAGCAGATGATGAGATGAAGCTAGACAATGAGATGAGATGAGATGATGAGACAATGAGATGAGATGACGAGGTGAGACTACGAGATGAGATGATGACATGAGCTGTAGAGACACGATGATGATACAGATGATAAGATGGGATGACGAGATGAGATGAGACAAGAGATGGGATGATGAGAAGAGACGATGAGCTGAAGCAAGATGATGAGACAAGATGAGATGATGAGACAATGTGATGAGATGATGAGACGAGTCTATGAGATGGACAACGACATGGGATGATAGGACGGGATGACAAGACAGAACATGAGATGACAAGATGGGATGATGAGACAGGAAGACGAGACGAGACTGGACAATGAGAAAGAATGATGAGATGAGACAAAATGAGATGATGAGATGAGACAATGAGACGAGACAATGACATGAGTTGATGAAATGGGATGATGAAATGATGAGACAAGGAGACAAGATGGTGTGAAGAGACATGGAGACAAGATGGGAAGATTATATGGGAAGACCAGATGGGATGACGAGATGAGATGAGACGATGAGATGGAATATGAGAGGAGATGATGAGATGAAGCAAGACAATGAGACGAGATGAAATGGTGAGTTGATGAGATGAGAAGACAAGATGAGACTGCAAGATGAGATAATGACATGGGATGATGAGACAGGATGATGAGACGGATGATGAAACGGGATGATGAGATTGGATGATGAGATGGGATGATGAGACAAAATGGCAGAATGAGACAGAATGATGAGATGAGGAGATACAATGAGATGAGACAAGATGAGACAATGAGATGAGAAGATGGGATGGGATGATGAGATGAGATGATGAGATGGGACGAAGAAATGACGAGACAATGAGACAAGATGGTGGGATCAGAAATGGAGACAAAATGGGAAGATGAGAAAGGATGACGAATGAGAAAATGACATGAGAAGATGAGACAGGATGACGAGATGGACAATGAGACATAATGACGAGATGGTATGATGAGATGGGATGACGAGATGGGATGATGAGAGGAGACAATGAGATGAAGTGAAAAAATGAGATGAGATGAGAGGATGAGACAATGAGATGAGATGACTAGACAAGACTATGAGATGAGATGACGACATCAGATGATGAGACAGGATGACAAGATGGACGAAGAGATGAGATGAATAGATGGAATGATGAGAGAATGCAGAACAATGAGATAGAATGACGATATGAGATGAGATGATGAGACAAGATGAGATGAGATGATGACATGAGATGATGAGGTGAGATGAGATGATAAGACAGAGAGATGAGATGATGAGATGAGAATTCGACATGAGATGATGACGTGAGATGATGAGATGGGATGATGAGATGGATGATGAGATGGAATGATGAGATGGTATGATGAGATGGGATGACGAGACAAGACAGGACAAAGAGACAGAATGATGAGATAAGATGTGACATTGAGATGAAACAACATAAGATGATGAGATGAGATGAAGAGATGGGATGATGAGATGAGATGATGAGATGGGATGATGAAATGAAGAGACAATGAAACAAGATGGTGGGATGAGACATGGAGATGAGACAGGAGGATGAGACAGGATGACAATATGGGATGAGATGACGAGATGGGATGATGAGAAGAGACAATGAGCTGAAGCGAGATGAAGAGATGAGATGAGATGATGAGATGATTCGATGAGATGATGAGATGAGACTACGAGATGAGATGATGACATGAGATGATGAGAGAGGATGATGAGATGGACGATGAGATGGGAAGGCGAGATAGGAAGAAGAGTTGGGATGACAAGACGAGACAGGACAACAATACAGAACGATGAGATGAGATGAGACAACATGATTAGACAAGATGATATGATGAGATGAGACAATCTGAAAGGAAGATGAGATGAAAATATGGGACAATGAAATGATGAGACAATGATGAGACGGTGGGAAGAGACATTGAGATGAGATGGGAAGACGAGATGGGATGACGAGATGAGACGAGACGACGAGATAGGATGATGAGAGGAGATGACGAGATGAAGCAAGACGATGAGAAGAGATGAAAAGATGAAACGAGATAAGATGACAAGATGAGACTATGAGATGAGACGTTGACTTGAGATGAATAGATGGGATGACGAGACGGATGATGAGATGGGATGACTAGATGGGAAGATAACACAGTTTGATGAGATGGGACAATGAGTCAGAAAGATGAGATGAGATGGGAAGACAAGATAAGACAAGATGAGACAATGAGATGAGATGATGAGAAGGGACGATGAGAAGATATGCGAGATTGGATGATGAAATGATGAGACTATGAGATAAAACAGTGGGATGAGATATGGAGATGAGACAGGAAGATGAAACGGAATGTCAAGATGAGAGGAGATGAAGAGATGAAGCGAGATGATGAGATGAGATGAGATGAGATGAGATGAGATGAGATGAGATGAGATGGTGAGACAATGAGATGAGATGATGAGATGAGACCATGAGATGAGATGATGAAATGAAATGATAAGATGGAATACTGAGACGGACAATGAGACAGAATGACAAGATGAGACCGGACAATGAGACAGAATGATGAGATGAGATGACATGTCGAGATGAGTCAACATGAGACATTGAGATACAATGAGAGGGGACCATGAGATTAGATGAAGAGATGAGAGAATGAGACAAGACGGTGGGATGAGACATGAAGATGAGAAGGGAAGATGAGATGGGATGAGGAGATGAGATGACACGATGAGATGGGCTGATGAGAGGAGAAGATGAGATGAAGTGAGATGATGAGATGAGATGAGATGATGAGACCATGATGTGAGATGATGAGACGAGATGACAAGAAGAGATGATGATATTTGATGATGGGGCAGGATGATGGGATTGATGATGAGATGGGATGACAAGATTGGATGATGAGACAGGATGACGATACGAGATGGGACAATGAGACAAAATGACGAGATGAGAAGAGACTAATAGACGAGACAAGATGTGACGATGAGAAGAGAGGATGAGACAGGATGATGAGATGTGATGACAAGATGGGACAATGAAATGATGAGACAATTGGACAAGATGGTGGGATGAGACATGGAGATGAGACGAGAAGACAAGACAGGATGATCTGGAAGATGAGCGGGATGACGAGATGAGACAAGACGACAAGATGGAAAGATGAGAGGAGACCACAAGTGAAGAAAGTTGATAAGACAAGTTGAGATGACGAGACAATGAGATGAGATGACGAGATGAGACAATGATATGAGATCATGAAATGGGATGATGAGACGGATGATGAGACAGGAAAACAAGATGAGATGATGAGATGGGAAGACGAGATGAGATGAGACAATTAGATGAAATTAAATGATGAGATGAGATGAGATGACAAGGTGGGACAATGAAATGATGAGGCAATGAGAAAAAACAGTGGAATGAGACATGGAGACGAGATGGGAAGATGAGATGGGATGAGGAGTTGAGACAAGATGATGAGATGGGATGATGAGAGGAGATGACAAGATGAGGCGAGAATATTAGATGACATGAGATGATGAGAGGATGAGAGGAGATGATGAGATGAGACTATGAGATGAGACAACGACATGAGATGATGAGAAGGGATGATGAGACGGATGTTGAGATGGTATTATGAGATGGGATGATGAGAAGGGATAACGAGACGAGACGGAACAATGAGATAGAATGACGAGATGAGATGAAATGATGAGATGAGACAAGATGAGATGATGAGATGAGATGATGAGATGGAATGATGAGATGAGATGATGAGATGATGAGATGGTATGATGAGACGAGACTATGAGATGAGATGACAACATGACATGATGAGATGGGATGACAAGATGTACAATGAGACAGAATGCTGAGATGGGATGATGGGACAGGATGACGAGATGAGATGGGACAATGAGACAGAATGTTGAGATGAGATGAGATGAGATGAAGAGATGAGACAATGTGATGAGACAATGAGATGGGATGATGAGATGAGATGACGAGATGGGACAATGAAATGATGAGACAATGAGACAGGATGGAGGGATGAGAATTCTAGAGGAGACAGAGGATGAGATAGGATGACGAGATGAGATGAGACGACGAGATGGGATGATTAGAGGAGATGACAAATAAAGCAAGATGATGAGACAAGGTGAGATGATGAGATGATGAGATGATGCGGAGAGACAATGAGATGAGATGATGAAATGAGATGATGAAACGGGATGATGAGACAGACAATGAGATGGGATGATGAGATGGATAATGAGAAGGGATGATGTGACGGGATGACGAGACAAGATGGGACAACAAGTCAGAATGATCAGATGATGAGATGATACAAAATGAGATGATGAGATGAGATGATGAGATGGGAGGATGAGATGACATGATGCGATGGGACGATGAAATGAGACAATGAGACAAGATGTTGGGATGAGACATGGAGAAGAGAAAGGAGAATGACACAGGATGATGAAATGGGAGGAGATAACGAGATGGGATGATGAGAGGAGACAATGGGATGAAGCAAGATGATGAGATGAGATGACGAGATGAAGAGATGAGAAGAAGAGGTGAGACTATTGGAAGAGATGATGACATGAGATGATGAGAAAGGACAACGAGATGGATGATGAGATGGGATGAAGAGATAGGATGATGAGACGGGATGATGAGATGAGATGGGACAACGAGACAGAATGACTGGATGACATGAAATGATGAGATGAGACAAGATGAAACGATGAGATGAGATGATGAGACAGGACAATGAGATAAGGTGACCAGATGTGATGATGAAATGATGAGACAATGAGACAATACAGTGGGATGAGACATGGAGATGAGATGGGAAGATGAAACAGGATGATGAGATGAGGTGAGACAATGAGATGTGGTGATGAGAGGAGATGACGAGATGAAGTGAGATGATGAGACTTGATGAGATGATGAGATGATGAGATCAGATGAAGAAGTGAGTCTAGGAGATGAGACAATGACTTGAGATGATGAGACAGGATGACCAGTCAGATTATGAGACGAGATATCGAGATGGGATGATGAGACAGGATGATGAGATGAGACGGGACAATTACAAAGAATGATGAGATGAGATGTGGCAATTAGATGAGACAAGATGAGAGAGTGAGAGAAGACGATGAGATGGGACAATGAGATGAGATGATGATATGGGATGATGAAAAGGCGAGACAATGAGACAAGACAGTGGGATGAGTCATGGAGATGAGACAGGAAGATGAGAAGGGATGACAAGATGAGAAGAGATGAAGAGATGGGATGATGAGAGGAGACGATGAGATGAAGCGAGACAATGAGACAAGATGAGATGACAAGAGGATGAGATACAATGATGAGACGAGACTAAGAGATGAGATGACATGAGATGATGAGACAGGTTGATGAGATAGACGATGAGATGGGATGAAGAGATGGTACGATGAGATGGGATGATGAGACGAGATGGGACACTGAGACAGAATGATGAGATGAGATGAGAAAATGAGACAAGACAAGATGAGACAATGAAATGAGACAATGGGACAGGATGGTGAGAGGAGATGATGAGAAGAGACAATGAAACGATGAGACAATGAGAAAGATGGTGGGATGAGACATGGAGATGAGAAGGGAAGATGAGACTGGATGAGGAGATGAAATGAGAAGACGAGATGGGACATGAGATGAAATTATGAGTAAGGACTACAAGACAGGATGACGAGATGAGATGGGACGACAAGATGGGGTGATGAAATTCTAGGAGATTACGAGATTGGACAAGATTAGATTACAAGATGAGATGATGTGATGGGATAAATGAAGACGATGATTTGGGATGATGAGATGGGACAATGAGATGAGATGTGATGATGAAATATATGATGAGATGGGATGAGGAGACGGGATGATGACAGGATATGAGATGATGACATAAAATGACAAGAAAAAATAAAAAGATGACGAGAGGGAAGGACAAGATGAAAGAAGACAATGAGATGAAATGATGAGTCGATGAGACCGAATGATGAGATGAGATAACGAGATAAGCAGAGATGATGAGACAGGAGATGAGAGAAGATGGCAACACCAAAGATGAGAAGAGATGAGACGAGGAGACGGAATGATGAGACAGGATGACGAGAACAGAAAAAATGACAAGATGAGATTAGATGAGATGATGTGAAGAGATGATGATAAGAGATGATGAGATGGGCTGATGAGACGAATGATGGGATGGAACAACGAGACAGGATAATGAGATGGGAGGAAGAGATGAGAGGGGACAATGAGATGGAATGACGAGATGAGATGTGATGATGAAACAAGACAAGATGGGATGATGAGATGAGATGATGAAACAGTATGATGAGATATGATGGGAGGATGAGAGAGGACAATGAGATGAGAAAATGAGATGAGTTGATGAGATGAAATGACGAGATGAGACAACAAGAACAGACAGGGAGTCGAGATGGAATGATGAGCTGGGATGATAAGAGGAGTCAAGATAAGTAGATGAAATGATGAGAAGAGACAATCATGACAAGATGACAGGACGAGATGAAGAGATGGGATCACAAGATGAGTCAAAATGACAAGATGGGATGATGAGATGAGGCAGTGAGAAGAAATGAGATGAGGAGATGAAATGATGATATGGGATGAAGAGGTGGGATGACGAGATGAGACAGAATGAGAGATGAGATGAGACGAAGAGATGAGACAAGATGAGATGATATGATGAGAGGATGAGAAGGGACGATGAGATGAGATGATGAGAAGGGATGATGAGATGACAAGACAACAAACAAGACAGTGGAATAAGACATGGAGACGGGACAATGAGATGAGACAAGATGATGAGATGGGATGATGAGAGGAGACCATGAGATGAAGCGTATGATGAGATGAGATGACGAGACAAATGATGAGACAGAATGACGAGATGGGATGATGAGATGGGATGATGAGATGAAAAGGGACAACGAGACAGAATGATGAGATGAGATGGGATGACAAGGTGAAACAAGATGAGATGATGTGATGAGATGACAAGATTGGAAGTGGAAATGATGAGACAATTAGAGAAGATGGTGGGATGAGACATGGAGATGAGACAGGAGAATGAGACAGGATGACGAGATGGGATGAGATGATGAGACATCACAAGATGAGACATGAGATGAGATGATGAGATGGGACGATGAGATGAGATGATGAAATGATGAGACAATGAGACAAGACTGTGTAATGAGACATGGAGATAAGACGGGAAGATGAGACAGGATGACAAATGAGACAAGAGAATGAGATGGGATGATGAGAGGAGATGATGAGATGAAGCAAGTTGATGAGATGAGATGAGATGATGGGATGGTGAGATGAGATGATGAGAAGAGACTATGAGGAGAGACAACAACATGAGATTATGAAATGGGATGATGAGACGGATGATGAGTCATGGTGACAAGATGGGATGATGAGCCGACATGATGTGATGAGACAGGACACTGAGAACAAATGACAAGAGGAGATATGATGATGAGTTGAGATAAGCTGAGACAATGAGATGAGACTATGAGATGGGACGATGTGATGAGATGACAAGATGGAATGATGAAATGATGAGACAATGAGACAAGGTAGTGGGATGAGACATGGAGACATGATGGGAAGATGAGATGTGATGATGAGAAGGGAAGAAATGATGAGATGGGATGATGAGCATAGATGACAAGATGAAGAGAGACAATGAGACAAGATGAGATGACGGGACAATGAGATAAGATGATGAGACAAGTCTATGAAATGAGGTGATGACATGAGGTGATAAGACAGGATGAAGAGATGGATGATGAGATGGGATGACGAGATGGGATAATGAGATGGGATGAAGAGACGAGATGGGAAAATGAGACAGAATAATGAGATGAGATGAGATGATGAGATGAGAAACAATGAGATGATGTGATGAGAAGATGAGACAGAACAATGGGATGAGATGATGAGATGGGACAATGAAATGATGAGAAAATAAGACAAGACAGGGGATGAGACATGGAGATGGGAAGGGAAGATGAGATGGGAAGATGAGACATGAAGACAATATAAAACCAGATGACGAGATGGGATGTTGAGAGGAGACGATGAGATGAAGCAAGATAATGAGGTGAGATGAGATGATGAGAGGATGAGATGAGTTGACGAGACAAGATGATGAGGTGAGACAACAACCTGAGATGATGAGATGGGATGATAAGACGGATGATGTGACAGGATGACGAGATGGGATGATGAGACAGGATGAGGAGGTGAGGAAGTAAAACAAGGCAGAATGACGAGATGAGATGAGATGAGACAAGAGGAGACATTGAGATGAGACGAAGAGATGGGACTATGAGATGAAATGATGGGATGGGACCATGAAATGATGAGACAATGAGACAAGACATTGCGATGAGACATGGAGATGAGAGGGGAAGAGGAGATGGGATGACGAGATGTGATGAGATGACGAGATGGGCTAATGAGAGGAGATGATGAGATGAAGTGAGACAATGAGATGAGAAGTGATTACAAGATGATGAGGACAGATGATACGACGAGACTACAAGATGAGATGATAAGATGGGATAATGAGATGGATGATGAGATGGGAGGACGAGATGGGATGGTGAGACAGGTTAATGAGACGAGACAAGACAACGAGACATAATGATGAGTTGAAATGATACAATGAGAAGAGACAAGATGAGATGATGAGATGAGACGCACGGGACGATGAGATGAGATGACAAGATGGGATGATGAAATGATGACACAATGAGAAAAGACAGAAGGATGAGACATGGAGACGGTGGTATGAGACATGGAGATGAGATGGGAAGACAAGAAGGGATGACAAGATGAGGCATGATGATGAGATGGGATGATGAGGGAAGATGACGAGATGAAGTGAAACAATGTGACAAGATCAGATGACAAGATGCTAACATGAGATGATATGAGTCTATGATATCAGATGACAACATGAGATGTTAAGACAGGATGATGAGATGGACTATGAGACGGTAAGACGAGATGGGATGATGAGATGGGATAACTAGATGAGATTGGACAATGAGACAGAATGATGAGATGAGATGCTATGATAAGATGAGACTAGATGAGATGATGAGATGAAATGATGAAATGCGACAATGAGATGAGATGATGAGATCAGATGATGAAATGATGAGACAGTGAGCAAAGATGGTGGGATGAGACATGGAGATGAGAGGGGAAGATGAGATTGGATGATGAGATGAGACAAGAAAATGAGATGGGATGAAGAGAAGAGACTATGAGATGAAACGATATGATGAGACAAGTTGAGATGATGAGACAATGTATTGAGATGATGAGATGAGGCGATGAGATTGGATGATGACATGAGATGATGGGGTGGGATGATGAGATGGAAGATGAGACAAGATGGCAAGATGGGGTGATGAGACAGGAAGATGAGAAGAGAAGGGACAATGAGTCAGAATGATGAGATGAGATGAGACGATGAGATGAGACAAGATGAGACGATGAGATGACATGATGAGATGGGACAATGAGATGAGATGATGATATGGGGTGATGAAATGAAAATATGAGACAATACGGCGGGATGAGACAAAGAGACAAGATGGGAAGATGAGACAGGACGACCAGATGAGAGAAGACAAGAGATGGGATGAAGAGTGGAGATGACGAGATGAAGCGAGACGATGAGATGAGATGAGATGACGAGACAATGAGATAAGATGATGAGATGAGATGATGAGATGAGATGACAACAGGATATGATGAGACGGGATGACGAGACAAGATGGGACAATGAGACAGAAAGATGAGAAGAGATGAGACGACAAGATGAGACAAGATGTGATGATGAGATTAGACGATGACATGGGATGATGAGATGAGATGACGAGATGGGACCATGAACTGATGAGACAATGAGACTAGATGGTGGGATGAGATATGGAGACAAGACAGGAAGATGAGATGGGACTACGAGATGAGATGAGACAATGAGATAGGATGATGAGAGGAGATGAGAAGATGAAGTGTGACAATGAGATGAGATGAGGAGGTGATGAGATAAGATGATGAGACAAGATGTCAAGTTGAGATGATGACATGAGATGATGAGATGGGATGACAAGACAAGATGGGACAAAGAGACAGAATGACGAGATGAGATGAGATGATGAGATGAGACAAGATGAGACAATGAGATTAGACAATGAGACAGGATGATGATAAGAAATGATGAGATGGGATGTGAAATAACGAGGCAGTGAGACAAGACAGTGGTTTGGGACATGGAAACAAGAGAGGAAGATGACAAGGGATGACGAGATGAGACCGGATGATGAGATGGGATGAAGAGAGGGGATGACGAGATGAAATGAGACAATGAGATGAGATGAGATGATGAAATGGTGAGATGGGATGATGACAGTAGATGATGAGATGAGAAAATGATATGAGAAGATCAAACGGGATGATGACATGGATGATGACATGGGATGTTGAGATGGGATGATGAGATGGGGTGATGAGATGAGGTGGGACAATGAGACAGAATGATATGATGAGATGGCAAGATGAGACTACAAGATGAGATGAAGACTTGAAATGATGAGACGGGATGACAAGTTGGATGATGCAATGGGATCATGAGATAGGATGATAAGAGGAATGATGAGACAAGATGAGACATTGAGAAAGAATGATGAGATGAGATGAGATGATGAGACAAGACAAGATGAGATGATAAGATGAGAGGATGAGAAGGGATCATGAGATGATAAGACAAGATGGGATGATGAAATGAACAGACAATGAGACAAGACATTGGGATGAGACATGGAGACGAGATGGGAAGTTGAGACAGGATGAAGAGATGAGACGAGATGACGAGATGGAATGAGGAGAGGAGATGATGAGATGAAGTTTGATGATCAGACAAGATCAGATGATAAAACAATGAGATGAGATGACGAGACGAGATGACGAGATGAAACGATATCATGAGATGATGAGACAGGATGACAAGACAGATGATGAGAAGGGTTGGTGAGATGGGACGATGGGACAGGATGACAAGATGAGACGAGACAAGACAACAAAACAGAATGATGAGATGAGATGAGATGACGAGACGAGACAAGATGAGTCGATGAGATGAGATGACAAGACGGGATGATGAGATGAGAGGACGAGATGGGACAAAGAAATGAAGAGACAATGAGACAAGGTGGTGGAATGAGACATGGAGATGAGATGGGAAGATGAGATGGACGATGACATGAGATGAGATGACGAGATGGGACGATGAGATGAAGCGAGACGATGAGACCAGGTGAGATGAGATGATGAGATCAGATGATGAGATGAGACGAGATGAGATGATGACATGAATGATGAGATGGGATGATGAGATGGGATGATGAGACGAGACGGAACAATGAGACAGAATGATGAGATGAGATGAGACAACGAGATGAGACAAGATGAAACGTTGACATGAAATATTGAGACAGTGTTCTAGTTTGCTTACTGCCAGACTGCAACACATCAGAGATGGATTGACTTTTAATAAAAAGGGGTTTATTTTGTTGGTTCTTCAGAGGAAATGCAGCTAAATTTCCACTGAGTTTCTTTCATTTGTGAAAGGCACAAGATGGTCTCTGCTGGTCTTCTCTCCAGGCCCCTGGGTTCCAAAATCCTAACCTGGGGTGACTTCTTTCTGCATCGCCAGAGACCTGGGCTGAGCTGGTAGTGCTGAGATGATGAATGCCGAGTTGCTTAGCTGTGCTGCATTGAACTCTCTCATTTAAGCTCCAGCCAATTAAGTTAAACATCACGCATTGCAGCAGACATGCCTCCAAGCTAACTATGGATTAATTAGCAACAGATGATGTTCATGCACCATTGGCTTGTGTCCACAGCAACAGAAATAGGTATGCTCACCTGGCTATGTTGACAAGTGAATCTAACTAGCACCTATCCACCCCTTGGCTACTTGGCAACTTCAAGCATCACCTTAAACAGTTGCAAAAAATTCTGTTCTTGCTGTGGACCTGTGAATCTGAAAACAAGGTGTCTAGTGCCAAGATGCAAAGGAGGATATTCACAAGATATAGATTGTCATTTCCATAGGGAGAAATTGGAAGGAAAACCTGCAGGCAAACACCATTGAATTTCAAAATCTGAAAGCCATTTACCCTTTGGCTGTAGAAAGTAGCAGTCCCACCCCTTCAAAGGGCCTATGCAGTGGCCAGCCTCTTTACAAATCAACCTTGGGGAACATTGAGGATACCACCTCTGGGCTCCACTCTCTCCACGCATATCAGAGCCATCCCTGGGCTCTCTGCTATTTCTGGGGCACACGCTCAACCCCTCCACATGGTGGCAGCCAGGCTCTCCCAGTCCCCCAAGGAGCGTGCTATGCCTTTTCCAAGGCCCGAAGCTACACAACTCTTCCACTGCAATGAGAGTGGAGATTCATCCTCGACCTTCAGGGTAAACTCACCCTCTCCATGTATACAGGTGGGCCCACTCTCCTGGCCAAGGTTTCATGGCTTCAGACTCAAGCTTCTGTGGTTCTTACTCTGCAAACTCCAATTTTTTCCATTTGTTTCCTCCTTTGTTAAGATAGGTAGTAGTTCCATTTATGCCAACAGTCTCTTCAAACACTCCAGAACTTCTCCATCATTCCCTTCACAGTTCTTCCAAAATCTTCCCCTTAGCCATCCAAAAAACGTTTCAACATATCTGGTGTTTGCAAACTGCAGCAGCACCCCAATCTCCAGTACCAAATCTGTTCTAGTTTGCTGGCTGCCAGAAGGAAACACACCAGAGATGGATTGGCTTTTAATAAAAGGGGATGTATATTGTTGGTTTTTCAGAGGAAAGTCACCTAATTTACACTGAGGTTCTTTCCTACGTGGAAGGCTCAGGATGGTCTCTGCTTGTCTTCTTTCCAGGCCCCTGGGTCCCAACAATGTTCCCCAGTCTGACTACTTTCTGCACCACCAGAGGCCAGGGCAGAGCTGCTAGTGCTGAGATGAGGAATGCAAGCTGCTTAGCTGTGGTACATTGAGCTCTCATTTAACCAGCAGTCAATTAAGTCAAACATTACTCATTGCAGCAGACACACCTCCTAGTTAACTGCAGATGTAATTAGGAACAGATGAGGTTCACATAACATTGGTTTGAGTCTGCAGCAACTGAACTAGGTGTTCCCACCAGGCCAAGATGACAACTGAATCTAACTAACACAGACGGGATGACGAGATGAACAATTAGATGGGAAGATGAGATGGGATGATGAGACAGGATGATGAGACGAGACGGAACAATGAGACAGAATGACAAGATGAGATAAGATGACGAGACAAGACAAGATGAGATGATGAGATGGGACGATGAGATGAGATGATGAGATGGAATGATGAAATTATGAGACAATGAGACAAGACAGTGGGATGAGAAATGGAGACGAGATGGGAAAATGACAAAGGACAACAAGATGAAATGAGAAAATGAGATGAGATGATGAGATGATGTGATACGATGATATGAAATGAGATGAGAAGACGGGACGATGAGATGAGAGGATGACATGAGATGCTGAGACAGGATGATGAGATGGACGATGAGATGGGATGATGAGATTGGATGATGAGACGGGATGCCGAGATGAGATGGTAGAATGGACAGAAAGATGAGATGAGATGACAAGACAAGACAAGATGAGATGATGAGATGAGATGATGAGATGGGATGATGAGATGAGCTGAAGAGATGGGACGATGAAATGATGAGACAATGCAGAAAGATGGTGGGATGAGACAGGAAGAAGAAACGGGATGATGAGATGAGATGAGACAATGAGATGGGAGTATGAGAGGAGAGGACAAGATGAAGCAAGACGATGAGATGAGATGATGAGATGAGACAATGAGATGAGATGATGACATGAGAT
Organism: Tamandua tetradactyla; assembly: GCF_023851605.1. Taxonomy (NCBI): domain Eukaryota; kingdom Metazoa; phylum Chordata; class Mammalia; order Pilosa; family Myrmecophagidae; genus Tamandua; species Tamandua tetradactyla. The sequence goes on from NC_135354.1 coordinate 6,368,089, forward strand.
GATGAGACGGGATGATGAGATGGATGATGAGAAGGGATGATGAGAAAGAATGATGAGACTGGATGATGAGACAAGATGGGAAAACAAGACAGAATGACGAGATGAGATGAGATGATGAGATGCGATAAGATGAAATGATGAGATGAGATGATGAGATGGGGCAAAGGAATGAGATGATGAGATGGGACAAAGAAATGAGACAATGAGACAAGATGGTGGGATGAGACATGGAGACGAGATGGGAAGACGAGATGTGAAGATGAGGTTAGATAAGATGACGAGATGGGAGGATGAGAGGAGACAAGATGAAGCGAGATGATGAGATGAGATGATGAGACAATGAGATTAGGTGATGAGACGAGATGATGAGATTAGATGATGACATGAGATGATGAGACAGGATGATGAGATGAGATGATGAAATGGGAGGATGAGATGAGGTTGGATAATGAAACAGAATGATGAGATGAGATGAGATGACGAGATGAAATAAGATGAGACGGTGAGATGAGATGATGAGACAGTACGATGATATCAGATACAGATGGGAGGATGACATTACGAGACAATGGGATGAGACCGAGGGATGAGACATGGAGACGAGATGGAAGACAAGACAGGATGATGAGATCAGATGAGATGATGTGATGGGAGGATGAGAGGAGATGATGGATGAAGTGGGATGATGAGACGAGATGAGATGATAAGATGATGAGATGAGATGATGAGATGAGACAATGAGATGAGATGATGAAATAAGATGATGAGACAGGATGATGAGATGGGTTGATGAAACAGGATGAAGAAACGAGATGGGACAATGAGACAGAATGACAAGAACAGATTTAGATGATGAGATGAGACAAGATGAGATGATGAGATGAGACAACGAGACAGGACAATGTGATGAGATGAGACAAGATGTTGGGATGAGACATGGAGACAAGGAGGGAAGATGAGATGGGACATTGCAATGAGATGAGAAGACAAGATGGGATGATGAGAGGAGACAAAGTGATGAAGCAAGATGATGAGACAAGATGAGATGATGAGATGAGATGACGAGACAAGACGTTAAGATGTGTTGAAGACATGAGATGAGGAGATGGGATCCTGAGGCATAAAATGAAATGGGATGACATGATGGAATGATGAGATGGGATGACGAGGTGAGAGAGGACAATGAGAAAGAATGGCGAGATGAGATTAGATGATGAGATGAGACAATTAGAGATGATGAGATGTGAAAATGAGATGAGATGATGAGATGAGATGACAAGATGGGACGAATAAATAATGAGATAATGAGCCAAGATGGTGGGATGAGACATGGAGACAAGAAGGAAAGATGAGATGGGACGATGAGATGAGAGGAGACAATGAGATGCGATGATGAGAGGAGATGATGGCATGAAACGAGAGGATGAGATGAGATGATGTGACAATGAGATGACGAGACGAGACGACAAGATGAGACAATGACATGAGAATATGAACTGAGATGATGGGATGGGATGATGAGATGGATGATGAGACAGGATGACGAGAAGGGATGATGAAACAGAATGACGAAATGAGGGGGGAAAATGAGACAGAATGACGAGATGGGATGATTAAATGATGAGACAATGAGCCAAGATGGTGGGATGAGACATAGAGACGAGATGGGAAGATGAGATGGGACGACAAGATGAGACAAGATGACAAGATGGGATGATGAGAGGAGATGAGATGAAGTGAGATGATGACTCGAGATGAGATGAAGAGATGATGAGATGAGATGATGAAATGGGATGATGACATGAAAGAATGAGACAATACGGTGGGATGAGACATGGAGATGATACGGGAAGATGAAACAGAAGGGCGAGATGAGATGAGATGATGAAGTGTGTTGATGATAGGAGACAAGATGAAGTGAGATGATGAGACGAAATGAGATGAAACAATGTGTTGAGATGATAAGATGAGACAATGAGATGAGATGATGACACAAGATGATGAGATGAAATGATGAGACGTACGATGAGACAGAATGACAAGATGGAATGATAAGATGGGATGATGAGATGAGACATGACAGTGAGATAGAATGATGATATGAGATGAGATGACAAGATGAGACAAGATGAGATGATGTGATGAGACAATGGGACAGGATGATGAGGTGAGATGATGAAATGGGACGATGAAATGACAAGACAATTAGACAAGATGGTGAGATGAGACATGGAGATGAGAAGGGAAGAGGGGATTTGATGATGAGGTGAGACAATATGATGAGATGGGATGTTAAGAGGAGATGATGAGATAAAGCAAGACGATGAGACAAGATGAGAGGTCAAGATGATGAAATGAGATGACGAGATGAGATAATGAGATGATACAATGAACGAGATGATGAGATGGGATGACAAGACCGATGATAAGACAAGATGATGAGATGGGATGATGAGACAGGATGATGAGATGAGACGGGACAATGAGACAGAATGATGAGATAAGATGAGATGACGAGATGAGAAAAGATGAGAGGATGAGATGAGATCATGAGACAGGTCGATCAGAAGAGATGATGAGATGGGATGATGAAATGATGAGACAATATGAAAAGATGGTGGGATGAGACAAGGAGACTTGAAGGGAAGGCGAACCGGGACCACGAGATGAGACGAGATGACGAGATCGGATGATGAGATGGGATGACAAGACAAAATAGGACAATGAGGTAGAATGACTATATGAGATGAGATGATGAGAAGAGACAAGATGAGATAAAGAGATGAGATGATGAGACAGGATGATGAGATGGGATGACAAGATGGGATGGTGAAATGATGAGACAATGAGACAAGAAGGGGGCATGAGACATGGAGATGAGACAGGAAGTTGGGACAGGATGATGAGACAAGATGGGACAATTAGACAGAATGACGAGATGAGATGAGATGACAGGATGAGACAAGATGAGACAATGAGATGAGATGATGAGCTGGAATGATGAGGTGAGATGATGAGATGAGAGGATGAAATGACGAGACTATGAGACAAGATGGTGGGATGAGACATGGAAACGAGACAGGAAGATGAGATGGAACAACCAATTGAGATGCGATGACGTGATGGGATGATGAGAGGAGACGACGAGATGAAGTGAGATGATGAGACGAGATGAGATGATGAGATGATGAGGTGAGATGATGAGACGAGATGACAAGATCAGAAAATGACATGAGATGAAACAGGATGATGAGACAGATGATGAGATGGGATGACAATTTTGGATGATGAGATGGGATGACGAGATGAGACGGGACAATGAGGTACAATTACAAGACGAGATGAGATGATGAGATGAGACAAGATGAGACGATGAGATGAGATGATGAGATGGGATGATGAGATAAGATAAAGAGAAGCAACGATGAACTGACAAGACAAAGAGACAAGATGGTGGGATGAGTCATGGAAACGAGACTGGTAGACGAGTTGGGACAATGAGATGAGATGAGACATTGAGATGAGATGATGAGGTGACAATGCGAGATGGAGCAAGATGATGAGACAAGATGAGATAATGAGATGAGACCTGAGAAGAGATGATGACATGAGATGAGATGGGATGATGAGATGGGATGATGAGATGGGATGATGAGAAGAAACGGGACAATGAGACAGAATGAGGAGATGAGATGGGACAATGAGATAAGACAAGATGAGATGATGAGATGAGAAAATGAGACAGAATGATGGGATGAGATGATGAGATGTAATGATGAAATGACTATACAATGAAACAGGACAGTGGGATGAGACATGGAGATGAGACTGGAAGACTAGATGGGAAGACGAAATGAGATGAGATTATGAGATGGCAAGGTGAGAGGAGATGACAACAGGAGATGATGAGACGGGATGAGGAGATGGAAAATGAGACAGGATGATGAGATGGGATGGTGAGACAGGATGACGAGGAAAGAAGGGACAAAGAGACAGAATGACAAGAAGAAATAAGATGACACGACAAGACAAGATGAGACAATGTGATGAGACAATGGGACGGGATGATGAGAGGAGAAGACGAGATGGGATGATAAAATGACAAGACAATGAGACAAGATGGTGGGATGAGACATGGAGATGAGATGGGAAGATGAGACGGGATGATGAGATGAGACGAGATGATGAGATGGGATGATGAGAAGAGAAGACGATATGAAGTGAGAAAATTAGACGAGATGAGATGATGGGACGATGAGATGAGATGATGAGACATGACTGTGAGATGAGACAATGACATGAGCTGATGAGACGGGATGGTGAGACGGATGACAAGATGGGATGATGAGATGGAGTGATGAGATGAGATGGGAGAACAAGACAGAATGATGAGATGAGATGAGACGATGAGATGAGACAAGATGTTACGATGAGATGACATGATGAGACAGGACGATGAGAAGAGATGACGAGTTGGGACAATGAAATGATGAGACAATGAGTTAAGGTGGTGGGATGAGTCATGTAGATGTGACATGAAGGCAAGATGGGATGACAAGATGAAACAAGATGACAAGATGGGATGATGAGAGCAGATGATGAGAAGAAATGAGATGATGAGATGAGATGAGATGATGAGACAAAAGAGATGAGACAACATCATGAGATGGTGACACGGGATGATGAGATGGATGATGAGATGGGATGACAAAATGGGACTATGAAATGATGAGGCAATGAGATAAGATTTAGGGATAAGACAAGGAGACAAGATGGGAAGACAAGACAGGATGTGGATATGGGACGAGACGACGAGATGGGATGATGAGGGGAGACAACGAGATGAAGTGAGATGATGAGACAAGATGAGATGACGAGATGAAGAGATGAGATGATGAGATGAAATGACGAGATGAGACAACAATATGAGATGATGAGATGGGAAGATAAGACAGATGATGAGTTGGGACGACGAGACAGGATGATGAGATGGGATGATGAGATGAGACAGAAAAATGATAAAAATGATGGGATGAAATTGGATGATGAGATGAGACAAGATGAGATGATGACATGATGAGATGAAATGGGATGATGAGATGAGATGACAAGATGGGAAAATGATATGATGAGACAATTAAGCAATCCAGTGGGATGAGACATGAGATGAGACAGGAAGACATGACTTGATGCCAAGATGAGATGACACAATGAGATGGGATGATGGGAGAAGATGACGAGATGAGACAACAACATGAGATGATGAGTCAGGATGATGAGATGGATGATGAGACAAGATGACAAGATGGGATGATGAGACGGAATGATGAGATGAGATGAGACAATGAGATGAGACAAGATGAGACAATGAGCTGAGACGATGTGATGAGATGATGAGATGAGAAGACGAGATGGGAAGATGAAATGAGGAGACAGTAAGACAAGACGGTGGGATGAGACATGGAGATGAGTTGGGAAGATAGGACGGGATGATGAGATGAGACAAGACAATGAGATGGGATGATGAGAAGAGATGATGAGATGAAGTGAGACAATTAGACGAGATGAAATGATGAGATGATGAGACACAATTGAGAGATGAGACAATGACATGAGCTGATGAGATGGGATGGTGAGACAGATGAAAAGATGGGATGATGAGATAGGATGATGAGACGAGATGGGAGAACAAGACAGAATGATAAGATGAAATGAGACGATGAGATGAGACAAGATGTGACAATGAGATGACAGGATGAGACAGGGCGATGAGATGAGATGACGAGTTGGGATGAGGAAATGATGAGACAATGAGTTAAGATGGTGGGATGAGTCATGTAGATGTGACATGAAGACAAGATGAGATGACAAGATGAGACGAGATGGCAAGATGGCATGAGAGCAGATGATGAGAAGAAACAGGACGATGAGACGAGATGAGATGATGAGACAAGAAAACGAGATGAGACAACATCATGAGATGATGACACAGGATGATGAGATGGATGATGAGAAGGGTTGACAAGATGGAACTATGAAATGATGAGACAATGAGACTAGATTTTGGGATGAGACAAGGAGATGAGATGGGAAGACGAGACAGGATGCGGATATGGGATGAGATGACAAGATGGGATGATGAGGGGAGATGATGTGATGAAGTGAGATGATGAGACAAGATGTGATGATGAGATGAAGAGATAAGATGACGAGATGAAATGACAAGATGAGACAATGATATGAGATGATAAGATGGGAAGATAAGACAGACGATGAGTCGGGATGATGAGACAGAATGATGAGATGGGATGACGAGACAAGATAGAAAAATGATACAAAATGATGAGATGAAATTGGATGATGAGATGAGACAAGATGAGATGATGACATGATGAGATTAAATGGGATGATGAGATGAGATGATGAGATGGGAAAATTATATGATGAGACAATTAAGCAAGACAGTGGAATGAGACATGAGATGAGACAGGAAGACATGACTTGATGCCAAGATGAGATGAGACAACGAGATGAGATGATGGGAGAAGACAACGAGATGAGACAATGACATGAGATGATGGGTCAGGATGATGAGATGGATGATGAGACAGGATGACAAGATGGGATGATGAGACGGAATGACGGGATGAGATGAGACAATGAGATGAGACGATGTGATGGGATGATGAGATGAGATGATGAGATGGGAAGATGAAATAAGGAGACAATAGGAAAAGATGGGGGATGAGACATGGAGATGAGATGGGAAGATGAGATGGGATGATGAGATGAGACAAGACAATGAGATGGGATGATGAGAAGAGATCACAAGATGAAGTGAGACTATTAGACGTGATGAAATGATGAGACAATGAGATGAGATGATGAGACACGATTGCGAGATGAGACGACATGAGCTGATGAGATGAGATGGTGATATGGATGACAAGATGGGATGATGAGATGGGATGAAGTGATGAGATGGGACCACAAGACAGAATGATGAGATGAGATGATGAAATTAGACAAGATGTGATGATGACATGACAAGGTGAGATGGCATGATGAGATGAGGTTACGAGATGGGAGGATGAAATGATTGGACAATGAGACAAGATGGTGGGATGAAACATGCGGACGATACATGAAGACAAGATGGGATGACAAGATGAGACGAGATGACAAGATGGGATGATGAGAGCAGATGACAAGAAGAAGCAAGATGATGAGATGAGATGGGATGACAAGACAAGACAACAAGACGAGACAACATCATGAGATGGTGGCACGGGATGACAAGATGGATGATGAGATGGGATGATGAGATGAGATGAGACAACGAGACACAAAGATGAGATGAGATGAGATGAGATGACGAGAAGAGACAAGATGGATACTGAGAAGAGACGATGAGATGGGAGGATGAGGGGAGATGAGATGGGATGATGAAATGACAAGACAATGAAAGAAGATGTTGGGATGACACATGGAGACGTGACAGAAAGATGAGATGGGACAATGGGATGAGATGAGATTATGAGTGGAATGATGAGAGGGAATGACGAGATGAAGTGAGATGATGAACAAGATGAGATAATGCGATGATGATTTGAGATGATGAGATGAGATGATGATTGAGACAACAATATGAGATGATGAGATGGGATGACGAGACGGACGATGAGAGGGGATGACGAGATGGGATGATGAGATGGAATGATGAGACAAGACAGGACAATGAGACACAATGTCAAGATGAGATGAAATGATGAGACTAGTTAAGATGAGATGATGAGAAGAGATGATGAGAATGGACGATGAGATGAGATGAAGAGCTGGGACCATGAAATGATGACACAATGAAACAAGATACTGGGATGAGACATGGAGACGATACGGGAAGATGAGACATGAATGCAGATATAAGATGAGATGATGAGATGGGATGATGAGGGGAGACAATGAGATGAAGCAAGATGATGAGACGAGATGAGATGATGGGATGATGAGATGAGATGACGAGATGAGACAACGAGATGAGACAATGAGATGGGATGATAAGATGGATGATGAGACAGGATGACTAGACAGGATGATGAGATGGGATGACGAGACGAGATGGAGAAATGATACAAAATGATGAGATGAAGTTGGATGATCAGACGGGACAAGATGAGATGATGACATGATGAGATGAGATGGAACAATGAGATGAGGTGATGAGATGGGAAAATGATATGATGAAACATTCAAGCAAGACAGTGGGATGAAACATGAGACGAGACAGGAAGACGTGACTTGATGCTGAGATGAGATGAGACGATGAGATGTGATGATGAGAGGAGACGACGAAATGAGACAATGTCATGAGATGATGAGTTGGTATGATGAGATGGATGATGAGACAGGATGAGGAGATGGGATGATGAGACAGGATGACGAGATGAGATGAGATGACGAGATGAGACAAGATGAGACATTGAGCTGAGATGATGTGACAGGATGATGAGATGAGATGAGGAGATGGGAAAATGAAATGTGGAGACAATAGGACAAGACAGTGGGATGAGAAATGGAGATGAGATGGGAAGATGAGATGGGATGGTGAGATGAGACAAGATATTGAGACGGGATGATGAGAGGAGGCAACAAGTTGGAGCGAGACGATGAGATGAGATGAGATGATGAGACAGGATGACCAGATAAGATGATGACATAAGGTGATGAGAGTGGATGATGAGACGGACAATGAGACAGGATGAGGAGATGGGATCATGAGACAGGATGAAGTGATGGGAGACGGGACAAGGAGACCGAATGACAAGATGAGATGAGATGACTAGACGAGTCAAGAGTAGATGATTGGATGAGAGGATGAGACTGGACGATGAGATGAGATGACGAGAGGGAAAGATGAATTGACGAGACAATGAGAAAAGAGGGTAGGATTAGACAGGGAGATGGGATGGATAGACAAGACAGATGACAAGATGGGATGATTAAATGAGACAACAAGATGAAGTGAGATGATGAGACGAGATGAGATTATGAGACGATGAGATGAGATGACGAGATGAGATGATGAGGTGAGATGATGATACGAGATGATGAGATGGGATGATGAGATGGACGATGAGATGGGATGATGAGATATGATGATCATAAAGGATGATGAGACGAGTTGGGACAATGAGACAGAATGATGAGATGGGATGAGGAGACAGACGTGAGACCAGCTGACAAGACCAGATGATGAGACGGGATGATGAGACGAGATGGGACAATGAGACAGAATGATGAGATGAGAAGAGACTATGAGACGAGACAAGATGAGATGATGATATGAGACAATGAGACAGGGTAATGAGATGACCTGACAAGATGGGACAATGAAATGAAGAGACAATGAGACCAGACGTTGGGATAAGACATGGAGACAAGAGAGGAAAAAAGACAGGATGACAAGATTAAATGAGACTACAAGATGGGATGATGAAAGCAGACAATGAGATGAAGTGAGATGATGAGACAGAATGATGAGATGGGATGACAAATGAGATGAGACAACAAGATGAAACAATGAGACGGTACGATGAGATGGAATGATGAGACAGGACAACGATTTGAGACAAGACAAGATGAAATGATGCAAAGATGAGATGGGATGACCAATCGAGATGATAAAACGAGATGAGATGACAAGACAGGGAGAGGAGATGGGACCATGGAACAGGAAGATGAGAAGAGACGAGATGAGGAGATGGAGCAACAAGATGGGGCAATGAGATGAGAAGAGATGACAAGACATGACGAGATGAGAACACAAGATGAACTGACGACATGAAACAAGGAGACGGGATGATGAGACGGGAAGAAGAGATGGAATGATGAGACGAGTCAACAAGATGAGATGAGAAGATGACATGAAACAAAATGAGACAATGAGATGAGAGGATGAGGTGGGATGACAAAATGAGATGGGTCAATGAGATAAAACTACGAGATGAGACAACAAGGCGATGAGACTAGATGATGAGACTAGATGACTAGATGAGACAGGGAGATGAAACATGATGATGAGTTGGGAAAACGAGAAGAGTTGAGACAAGAATATGTGACAATGAGACAAGACGACAAGATGAGATGAGATGACAAAATGACGAGATGAGAAGAGATGACAAGATGGGATGAAAAGATTAGACGAGATGATGAGATGAAAATACGAGAAGGTATGATGAGACAATGAGATGACAAGATGATGAGATGGGATGAAGGTAGGAGACTGCAAGACGAGACAGGGAAACAAGATGGGATGAGGAGGCAGGATGACAAGATGAGACAGGAAAACGAGATGGGATGGCAAGATTAGAAGAGATAATGAGATGAAAGGATGAGATGAGATGAGGAGAAGGGACGATGATACCAGAAGGGATGATGAGTTGAGATGAGACAATGAGACGTGACAAAGAGATGAGAAGACACAATGAGATGAGACTATGAGAAGATGAGATGAGTCAAGATGAAAAGATAGTATGACGAGATTAGATGAGATGAGATGATGATATGGGACAGTGAGATGAGAGAGGGAGACAAGATAGGATGGCGAGATGGGATGATGAGACAGGATGAAGAGATGAGATGGGACAATGAGATGGAATGATGAGATGAGATGAGATGATGCGAGGAGACAAGATGGGATGAGACCAGATGAGAGAGGATGAAGGGACAGATGACAAGACGGGATGACAGGTTGAGATCGGATGATGAGATGAAAGTAGGAGATGAGAAGACGAGATGAGATGATGAGACAAGATGATGAAATGAGACAGCAAGATGTGACAGGGAGATGAGACGGGATAATAAGCCAGGACTATGAAACAGGACGATGAGATGAGATGAGATGTTGGGATGAAAGGATGAGAAGAGATGATGAGATGGGACAATGAGACAGGATGACGGAAAGAGATGAGATGATGAGATGAAAGACGAGAAGAGAAGACAAGATGATGAGATGAAAACCCAAGACAATGAGATGATATGATGAGACAAGATGATGAGATGAGACGAGATGATGAGATGGGATGACAAGATGGGATGACGAGACAGGGTGATGAGAATAGACAAGATGACAAGAAGGGACAATGAGATGAGATGAGATAACGAGATGGAACGACAAGATGGAATGATGAGAAGAGACAGGAAACAGAGAAGAAACCTAATGACAAGATGGTACAAGATGTGAGGATGAGAGGAGATGATGAGATGAGATGACGAGATGGGATGATGAGATGAGATGAGATGACGAGATGAAATGACGAGAAGAGACAACCAGATGATGAGATGAGATGACTTTATGAGACGATGAGAAAAGATGAGATGAGATGAGATGATGAGATGGGAAAATGGGATGAGACGAGATGATGCAATGTGACGAGATTGTATGATGAGATGAGACGATGAGATGAGATGATGAGACCGGATGACAAGATGTACAATGAGGCAGGATGACCAGAGTAGATAAGACAATGAGATGAAACGACAAGATGATGAGATGACGAGATAAGATGATGAGTTGAGATGAAGTGATGCGATGGGACTATGAGACAGGATGATGTGACAAAACAGGAGGAGGAGATGGGACAATCAGATGAGATGAAATGATGAGATGGGACAAGATGAGTTGACAAGATGAGATGACAAAACGGGATGATGAGATGAACGAGACGGGATGATGAGATGAGATGGGTTATCGAGACGGGATGATGAGATGGGAGGACGAGACGGGACGATAAGATGACAAGACAGGACGATGAGATGGAACAACAAGATGATGAGATGGGATGATGAGATGAGATGACAGGATGAGATGAGATGACTAAATGAAACAACAAAGAGAAACGATGAGATGAAGAGATGAAATGACCTGATGAGATGACGAGATGAGACAAAGAGATTAGAAGATGAGACGGCATGATAAGATGAGATGAGATGACAAGATGAGATGAGATGATGAGATGAAATGGCAAGAAGAGATGACAAGATGAAGAGAACGGATGACCTGATGAGATGATGAGATGAAACGATGAGATGAGATGACGAGACAGGATGATGAGATGAGATGAGGCAACGAGATGAAATGACGAGTAGGAATGATGAGATAACAAGTTGAGATGACCTGAGGAGATGATGAGACGAGACTATGAGATGAGATGAGATGACAGGATGGGATGATGAGATGAGATGATGATATTTGATGAGATGATATGATGAGATGAGATGACGCGATGAGATGACGTGAACGATGATGAGATGGACAATGAGAAGGGATGACGAGATGTCATCTGTCAATGAGACAGGATGATGAAATGTTTCATAATCCCAGATGATGAGATGAGATGATGAGACCGATGATGAGATGGACAATGAGAAGGGGTGATGAGAAGACATGGGATGATGAGACAGGATGATGAAATGTTTCAACATCCCAGATGACAAGATGAGATTAAATGAAGACATTAGATGAGCAGTCAGAATGACAAAATGAGACTGGTTAATTGATAGGATGACGAGATGAGATGGGACAATGAGAAAGGATGATGAGATGGGACAATGAGATGTGATGAGACGACAATATGAAATGACAAGAAGAGATGACAAGACAATGAGACAGGATGATGAGATGAGATGAGATGTTGAGATGAAATGATGAGAGGACAAGACATCAAGATGAGATGATGAGATGAGATAAGATCATGAGATGCAATGACAAGATCATGAGATGATGAGATAAGATGATGAGATGAGATGAATCAAGGAGATGGGACAATGAAACTGGATGATGTGACAAGACAGGAGGATGAGATGGAACAACAAGATGAGATGAGATGACTTGATGGGACGAGATGACACAATGAGGGGAGATGACAAAATGGGATGATGAGATGAATGATAAGATCGGATGACAAGAAGAGATGGGAGGACGAGATGATGAGAGGGGATGATGAGACAAGACAATGAGATGACGAGATGGGACAATGAAATGAAATGATGAGATGAGCCAAGTTGACAAGACAGGGAGATGAGATGACACAAAAAAATGGGAAGATGAGAAGAAGCGACACAAGGAGATGGAACAATGAGACAGAATGATGAGATGAGAGAAGAGGATGAGATGAGATGAGATGAGATGGTGAGATGAGACAATGATATGAGATGATGAGACAGGATGAGGAGATGTACAATGAAATGGGTTGACAACATGAGATGGGATAATGAGACAGAATGATGAGATGAGATGACGAGATGAGACAAGATGAGATGATGAGATGAGATGATGAGACACAATGACAAGATGGGACGACGAGATGATGAGATGGGATGACAAGACGGGATAATGAGACAACAGGGTGAGATGAGGAGACAAGATTACAAGATGAGCCAAGATGATGAGACAGGCAGATGAGAATAGACAAAAAGATGGGGAGATGAGAAGAGATGAGATGCAGAGTTGGATCAATGAGACAGAATGACGAGATGAGACAGGATGATGAGATGAGATGAGATGAGAGATGAGATGATGACCTGAGATGATGAGATGGGATGAGGAGACAATGAGATGGGACAACGAGATGGGATGATGAGATGTTATGACGTGATGAGATGGGAAAATGAGAGAGAATGATGAGATTAGATGATGAGATGAGTCAAGATGAAATGATGAGATGAGAAGATGAGGTGGGATGATGAGATTAGATGATGAGATGGGATGATGAAATGATGAGACAATGAGACAAAATGGTGGAAAGAGACATGGAGATGAGACTGGAAGATGAGCCATGATACCGATATGAGACGAGATGATGAGATGGGATGATGAGAGGAGACGACGTGATGAAGTGAGACGATGAGATGAGATGATGATATGAGATGACGAGACAAGTCTATGAGTTGAGACGATGACATGATATGATGAGACAGGATGAGGAGACGGATGAGATGATGGGATGTGGAGATGAAATGATGAGACAGGATGACGAGATGAGATGGAAAAATGAGACCGAATGATGAGATATGATGATGCGATGAGACGAGACAAGATGAGGTGAGGAGAACAGATGATGAGATGGGACAGTGAGATGAGAGAGGGAGACAAGATAGGATGGCGAGATGGGATGATGAGACAGGATGAAGAGATGAGATGGGACAATGAGATGGAATGATGAGATGAGATGAGATGATGCGAGGAGACAAGATGGGATGAGACCAGATGAGAGAGGATGAAGGGACAGATGACAAGACGGGATGACAGGTTGAGATCGGATGATGAGATGGGATCACGAGATGTGATGATAAGATGGAATGTTGAGATGAGACAGGACAACAAGACACAATGATGAGATGAGATGAGAGAACAAGATGACACAAGATGAGATATTGAGATGTGACAATGAGATGGGACAATGAGATGAGATGAGGAGATGGGATGATGAAATGATGAGACAATGAAACAAGACAGTGGGCTGAGACATGGAGACCAAATGGGAAGGTGAGATTTAAGACAAGATGAGACAAGACTATGCTGTGGGAAAATGAGAGAATACGACGAGATGAAGTGAAACGATGAGACAAGATGAGATGAGGAGATGAGATGATGATATGAGATGATGACATGAGATGATGAGATGGAATGATGAGACGGACGATGAGATGGGATGATGAGATTGGGTGATTGGATGGGATGATGAGACAAGATGGAACAATGAGACAGAATGATGAGATGAGATGTGATGACGAGATGAGACAAGATGAGACAATGAGATGAGATGATGAGATGGGACGATGAGATGAGATGATGAGACTGGATGATGAAATGCTGAGACAATGAGACAAGATGGTGGGATTAGACATGGAGATGAGATGGGAAGATGAGACAGGACGATGAGATAAGATGGGACATTGCAATGGGATGATGAGAGGAGATGACAATATGAAGTGAGATGAGGAGACAAGATGAGATGATGAGGTGATGAGATGAGATGATGAGACAAGATGACAAGATGGGACAACATGAGATGATGAGATGGGATGATGAGATGAATGATAAGAAGGGATGAAGAGATTGGATGATTAGACTGAATGATGAGAAGAGATGGGAGAATGAGACAGAATGATGAGATGAGATGAGAAGACAAGGCGTGACATGATGAAATGATGAGATAATAGAATGAGACAGGACGATGAGATAAGATGTTATGTTGGGACAATGAAATGATGAGACAATGAGACCAAAAGTTGAGATGAGAAATAGAGATGAGATGGGAAGACGAGATGGGATGACGAAATGAGACTAGATGATGAGATGGAATGATGACATTAGATGGTGAGATGAAGCAAGACAATGAAATGAGATGAGATGACAAGTTGGGATAATGAGAGGAGACGATGAGATGAAGACAGACAATATGAGAGGAGATGACAAGACAATGAGATGAGATGACGAGACGAGACTGTGAGATGAGATGATGACATGAGATGATGAGATGGGACGACAAGCCGGATGATGACATGGGATGAGATGGGACGATAGGATGGGATGATGAGATGAGGCGGGACAAAAAGACAGAATAACGAGATGAGATAAGATAATGAGATGAAACAAGATGAGACATTGAGATGAGATGAGATGATGAGATGAGAAAAGATGAGAAAAAGAGTTGAGATGATGAGAAAGGACGATGAGATGAGATAACAAAACGGGACAATGAAAAGATGAGACAATGAAACAAAATGGTGGAATGAGACATGGAAAAGAGACAGGAAGACGAGACATGATGACACGATGAGACGAGACGACAAGATGGAATGATGAGAGAAGAAAATGAGGTGAAGTGAGACGATGAGTCAAGATGAGATGACGAGATGATGAGACGGGAACATGAGACAAGACAGCAGGATAGGATGACGAGATGAGACAGATGACAGGATGAATGATGAGACGGAATGACAACATGGGATGATGAGATGAGATGATGAGATGAGAGGGGACAATGAGACAGAATGACAAGATGAGATGAGATGATGAGATGAGACAAGATGAGACGATGAGATTAGATGATGAGACGGGATGATGAAATGACATGATGAGATGGGACGATATAATGATGAGACAATGAGACATGAAGATGAGATGGGAAACCGAGATGGTACGATGAGATGAGATAAGATGATGAGATGGGATGATGAGAGGAGACAAGGAGTTGAAGCGAGATGATGAGATGAGATGAGATGATGAGACAATGAGATCAGATGATGAGAAGAGAGGATGAGTTGAGATGATGAGATGAGATGATGAGACAGGATCCTGAGATGGATGATGAGACAGAAGGATGAGATGGGAGGATGAGTGGAGGTGACTAGAAGAAGTGAGATGATGAGATGAGATGACAAGATGATGAGATGAGATGATGAGATGAGGTGACGAGATGAGACAATGACAAGAGATAATGAGATGGGATGATGAGATGGATGATGAGACAGGACGACGAGATGGGATGATGGGACTGGATGATGGGATGGGACAGGACAATGAGCAGAATGTCAAGATGAGATGATGAAATGAGACAAGAGGAGATGATGTGATGGAATGATGTGAAGGTACAATGAGATGAGATAATGAGATGGCATGATGAAATGATGAGACAAGGAGATGAGACAGTGGGACGAGACTTGGAGACAAGACATGAAGATCAGATGGGAGTACAGGATGAGAGGAGATGACTAGATGGGATGATGAGAGGAGACAACGAGATGAAGTGAGATGATGAGATGAAATTAGATGATGAGATGATGAGATGAATGATGAGACGAGACAACGAGATGAGATGATGACATGAGATGATGAGATGGGATGGCAGGACAGATGATGAGATGGGATGATGAGATGGGATTAAGAGACAGAATGACGAGATGAAATGTGGCAATGTGAGAGAATGACAGGATGAGATGAGATGATGAGATGAGATAAGATGATATGATGAGATGAGACGATGAGATGGGACGATGAGATGAGATGATGAGATGGGACGATGAAATGATGAGACCACCTGACAGGTCATTGGGATTAGACATTGAGATGAGATGGGAAGATGAGACTGGACAATGAGTTGAGACCAGATGATGAGATGGGAAGATGAAAGGAGATGATGAGGTGAAGCAAGACATTGAGATGAGATGAGATGAATAGATGATGAGATGAGATGATGAGACGAGATGACGAGATGAAATGATGATATGATATGATGAGATGGGATGATGAGATGGACATTGAGATGGGATGATGAGAATGGATGATGAGACCAGATGACAAGATGAGACCGGCTAATGAGATGAGATGAGACAATGAGATCTGACAAGATGAGACCATGAGATGAGATGATGTGATGGAATGATGAGATGACATAATGAGATGGGATAATGAAATGATGAGACAATGACTTTCAGAGAAGATGGCATCTTAGTAAGGCATGTGGGTCTTATTTCCTCCTCTAGCACAATTAATAAAGAACTAGAAACAGTTCAGGACAGCTCCCAGAGCCATGACAGAGAACAGACACAGAGCATACACGATTCCAGAATGGCTGGACTGGCTAAGAGACTCCACAGCATTGAGGTCCCCAAGAAGCACTCACTTCCCTCGGCCATGCCAGCTGGCAGCTGGAGCCCCTCCCTCCCTCCTTCCTGGGCTGGCTGGGAGCTTTTATACAGGTTCCCCAAGCCACGGTGACTGGAGACCCTTCCACACATGCAGCTTCCTGGGCCAGCTGGAAGCTTTGGATCAGCAGGGTTCCCCAAGCTCTGGCGGCTGGCGACCCTTCCCCACACATGGCTACCTGGGCTGGCTGGTAGCTTCAGAACAGCAGTCCCCCAAGTCATGGTGGCTGGGAACCACAGCCCCTTCCACACACGTGGCTTCCCAGGCCAGCTGGGAACATTGAAACAGTGGATTCCCAAGCTGTGTTGGGTCACGACCCTCCCCCACAGGCAACTTCCCAGAGGGACAGGAAAGAGTCTCCAACAGTAGTAGAGACTGAGCCCAACCTAACACCAATAGTGGCCTTAAGGAACAATTTCTGACTACTAAAAATAGGCCCTCAGCTCAGGCAAAACTGAACAGTGCGGAAGTTGCTGATTGGATTACCTGAAAAAGAAGAAGGGGTGAAGCAGCTTACTGCAGCTGTTTCTACAGAGGCTTTGTTCCCTCTGGGCTCTGTGCTGGGATCACATAGCTTACAACTGCACCGAATGCAGAAAATGGCTGCTTTTAGGGCTCTCTACCAACTGAAGCTTCCCTGTGGGAGGGGTAAAACACAACACAGGTGGGATCCCTCTCTCAAGGAATTCAGATCACAGGACTTCACAATTTAAAGCCATTGAAATCAACCTACAACCTTTCATCTGTCTCCACAACAACCCAGCAGCGAGAGTCTTCCAAAATTAAAAGAGCCACAACATCTTTTGCTGGTGGGACCCACAGACAGACAAGCAACGAATACTGGGCAGGAAAAGAAAAACAGAGCCCAGAGACTTCACAGGAAAGTCTTTCAACCTGCTTGGACACACACTCAGGGAAATCTGATTAAATGCCCAGATAGCAGCAAAATATAACAAATCACACCAGGAAAATTTAAGATATGGCCCAGTCAAAGTAATAAACTAGAAGCTCCAATGGGATACCGGAGCTGAGACAACTAATTCTGAATATATGAACAGAAATGAAATCCTTTTCAAAAACAAAATCAATAAATTGAGGGAGGACATGAAGAAGGCAATGGATCAACCAAAAGAAGAAATGGAAAGTCTGAAAAAAAATCACAGAACTTATGGGATTGAAAAACAGTTGAAGAGATGCAAAAACAATGGAAACCTACAATGAGAGATTTAAAGTGACAGAGGATAGAGTTAGTGAACTGGAGATGGAACATCTGAAATCCAAAAAGAAACAGAAACTATAGGGAAAAAATGGAAAAATTTGAGCAGTGGCTCAGGGAATTGAATGATACTATGAAGAAGACGAATATACTTGTTGTGGGTGTCCCAGAAGGAGAAGAGAAGGGAAAAGGAGGACAAAAACTAATGGAAGAAATTAAAACTGAAAATTTTCCAACTCTTATGAAAGACCAAAAATTGCAGATCCAAGAAGTGCAGAGAACTCCAAAGAGAATAGACCAAAATAGGCATTCTCCAAGACACATACTAGTTAGAATGTCAGAGGTCAGGGATAAAGAGAGGATCTTGAAAGCAGCAAGAGAAAAACAATCCAACACATGCAAGGTAAACCCAATAAGACTGTGTACATTTCTCAACAGAAACGATGGAAGCTTGAAGACAGTGGGATGATATATTTAAATTACTAAAAGAGAAAAACTGCCAACCAAGACTTCTATATTCAGCAAAGTTGTCCTTCAAAATTGAGGAAGAAATTAAAACATTTTCAGACAAAAAGTCACTGAGAGAATTTGTGACCAAGACATTAGCTCTGCAAGAAATACTAAAGGAAGCAATAGAGTCATATATGGAAAGACAGAAGAGAGAGGTATGGAGCAGAGTGTAGAAAGAAGGAAAATCAGATATGATATATGTAATACAAAAGGCAAAATGGTAGATGAAAGTATTACACAAACAGTAATAACACTAAATTTTAATGGACTGAATTTTCCAACCAAAAGACGTAGACTGGCAGAATGGATTAAAAAACAGGATCCTTCTATATGCTGTCTACAGGAAACACATCTTAGACCCAAATATAAATGTAGGTTGAAAGTGAAAGATTGGGAAAAGATATTTCATGCAAATAACAACCATAAAAGAGCAGGAGAAGCTATACTAATATTCAACAAATTAGACTTCAAATGTAAAACTCTTAAAAGAGACAAAGAAGCATACTATCTACTAATAAAAGGAACAATTAAACAAGACACAACAATCATAAATATTTATGCACTGAATCAAAATGCCCCAAAATACGTGAGGAATACATTGCAATCACTGAAAAGGGAAATAGACACATCTACCATAATAGCTGGAGATTTCAATTTGCCAATCTCATCAATAGACAGAACATATAGACAGAGGATCAGTAAAGAAAATGAGAATTTGAATATTACAATAAATGAGGTAGACTTAAAAGACATTTATAGGACATTACACCCCACAAGAGCAGGATACACCTTTTTCTCAAGTGTTCATGGATCATTCTCAAGAATAGACCATATGCTGGGTCACAACGCAAGTATCAACAAATTTAAAAAGATTGAAATCATACACAACACTTTCTAGGATCAGAAAGGAATGAAGTTGGAAATCAATAATAGGCAGAGTGCCAGAAAATTCACAAATGCATGGAGGCTCAACAACACACTCTTAAACAACGAGTGGATCAAGGAAGAAATTACAACAGAAATTCGAAAATATCTCGAGGTGAATTAAAATGAGAACATAACATATCAAAACTTATGGGATGCAGCAAAGGCAGTGCTAAGAGGGAAATGTATTGCCCTTAATGGCTATATCAGAAAAGAAGGAAAGGCAAAAATTGAGGAATTAACTTTCCACTTGGAAGAACTACAGAAAGAAGTAGCTGACCCCACAGCAAGCAAAAGGAAAGAAATAGCAAAGATTAGAGCAGAAATAAATGAAATTGAGAACATGAAAACAATAGAGAAAATCAATATGACCAGAAGTTGGTTCTATGAGAAAATCAATAAGATTGATGGGCTCTTTGCAAGATTGACAAAAAGAAGAAGAGAGAGGACACAAATAACTAAGAACAGAAATGCAAGAGGAGACATAACCACTGACCTCACAGAAATAAAGGAGGTAATAACAGGATACTATGCACAACTTTACGCTAATACATACAACAATGTAGATGAAATGGACAAGTTCATAGAAAGGCATGAACAACCAACTTTGACTCAAGAAGAAATAGATAACCTCAACAAACCAATTACAAGTAAAGAAATTGAATCAGTCATTCAAAAGTTTCCCAAAAAAGAAACTCCAGGACCAGACAGCTTCACATGTGAATTTTCCCAAACATTCCAGAAAGAATTAGTACCAACTCTGCTCAAGTTCTTCAAAACAAATAGAAGTGGAGGGAAAGCTACCTAATTCATTATATGAAGCTAACATCACCCTCATACCAAAACCAGGCAAATATATTACAAAAAAAGAAAAGTACAGACCAATCACTCTAATGTACATAGAAGCAAAAATCCTCAATAAAATTCTAGCAAATCGAATCCAGCAACACATTAAAAGAATTATACATCATGACCAAGTAGGATTCATCCCAGGTATGCAAGGATGGTTCAACATAAGAAAATCAATTAATGTAATACACTATATCAACAAACCAAAGCAAAAAAATCACATGATCATCTCAATTGATGCAGAGAAGGCATTTGACAAGATTCAACATCCTTTCCTGTTAAAACACTTCAAAGGATAGGAATACAAGGGAACATCCTTAAAATGAGAGAGGGAATATATGAAAAACCCACAGCTAATATCATCCTCAAATGGGAAAAATTGAAAAATTTCCTCCTAAGATAAGGAACAAGACAAGGATGTCCATTATCACCAATATTATTCAACATCGTGTTGGAGGTTCTAGACAGAGTAATTAGGCAAGAAAAAGAAATACAAGGCATCAAAACTGGAAAGGATGAAGTAAAACTATCACTGTTTGTAGATGACATGATACTGTACATCAAAAACCCGGAAAAATCCACAACAAAACAACTAGAGCTAATAAATGTGTACAGCAAAGTAGCAGGTTGCAAGATCAACATTCTAAAATCTGTAGCATTTTTATACACTAGTAATGAACATGCTGAGGGGAAATTAAGAAATGAATTCCATTTATAATTGCAGCTAAAAGAATAAAGTACTTTGGAATAAATTTTACTATAGAGACAAAAGACATAAACAAATAAAACTACAAAAAAGCTTTTTAAAGAAATCACGGAAGACCTAAATAGATGGAAGGGCTTCCGTGTTCATGGATTGGAAGACTAAATATAGTTAAGATATCAATACTACCTAAATTGATGTACAGATTCAATGCAATACCAATCAAAATCCCAACAACTTATTTTCAGAAATAGAAAAATCAATAAGCAAATTTATTTGGAAGGGCAGGGTGCCCTGAATCACTAAAGGAAAAAAAACCAAGCTGGAGGTCTCAAGCTGCCGGACTTTAAGGCATATAATGAACCCACAGTGGTCAAAACAGCATGGTATTGGCATAAAGATAGATATATTGACCAATGGAATCCAATAGAATGCTCAGGTGTAGACCCTCTCATCTATGGACATTTGATCTTTGATAAGGGAATCAAGCCAATTCACCTGGGACAGAACAGTCTCTTCAATAAATGGTGCCTAGAGAACTGGATATCCATATGCAAAAGAAGGAAAGGGGACCCAGATCTCACACCTTATACAAAACTTAACTCAAAATGGATCAAAAATCTAAACATTATGTCTTAGATCATAAAACACTTAGAGGAAAATGTAGAGAGATATCTTATGAAACTCACAATTGGAGGTGGTTTTCTGGACCTTAACCCTAAAGCAAGAGCACTGAAGAAGGTAATAAATAAATGGGAGCTCCTCAAAATTAAATACTTTTGTGCATCAAAGAACTTCATCAAGAAAGTAGAAAGACAGCCTACACAATAGGAGACAATATTTGGAAATGACATATCAGATAAAGGTTTAGTATCCAGAATTTATAAAGAGATTGTACAACTCAACAACAAAAAGACAGCCAACCCAATTACAAAATGGGAAAAAGACTTGACCAGACACCTCTCAGAAGAGGAAACACAAATGGCCAAAGACACATGAAAAGTTGCCCAATGTCCCTGGGCATTAAAGAAATGCAAATCAAAACCACAATGAGATATCACCTCACACCCAACAGAATGGCCATTATCAACAAAACAAAAAATGACAAGTGCTGGAGAGGATGCATAGAAATAGGCACACTTGTCTACTCTTGGTTGGAATGTCAATTGCTGCAAACACTGTGGAAGGCAGTTTGGCAATACCTCAAAAAACTGAATATAGAATTGCCATATGACAAAGCAAAACAATTGCTAGGTGTCTACTCAAAGGACTTAAGGGTAAAGACACAAAGGGACATTTGCACACCAATGTTTATAGCAGCATTAGTTACAGGTGCTAAAAGATGGAAACAGCCAAAATGTCCATCAACAGATGAATGACCAAACAAACTGTGGTATATACATATGATGGAATATTCTGCAGTTTTAAGACAGAATAAACTTATGAAGCATGTAACAACATGGATGAACCTAGAGAAAATTCTGCTGAGTGAAACTAGCCAAAAACTAAAGGACAAATACTGTATGGTTCCACTGATGTGAACCAACATTAGAGAATAAAATTGGAATATGTCATTGATAACAGAGACCATCAGGAGTTAGAAACATGGTAAGATAATGGGTAATTGGAGCTGAAGGGATACAGACTGTGTAACAGGACTAGATACAAAAACTCGAAAATGGACAGCACAATAATACCTAATTGTAATGTAATCATGTTAAAACACTGAACGAAGCGGCATCTGAGCTATAGTTTTTTGTTTGTTTGTTTGTTTTCCGTTTTTTATATATTTCTTGCATATTGTATTTTTATTTTGTCTCTATATTATCATTTTATTTCTTTTTCTGTTGTGCTTCATTATCTTCTCTAAATCACTTCAAATGTACTGAGAAACGATGACATTAAATCTATGTGATCATATTAAGAATACTGATTGCATATATAGAATGGAATGATATCTAAATGTGTTAGTTAATTTTTTTGATTAATAAAAAAATGATGAGGCAATGAGACAAGATGGTGCAATGAGTTATGGAGATGAGAAGGGAAGATGAGATGGGATGACAAGATGAGACCAGATGAAAAGATGGGATAAAGAGAGGAGACAATGAGATGAAGAGTGACGATGAGAGAAGATGAGATGATGAGACGAGATGACCAGATGAGATGATGACATGAGATGATGAGAATGGATGAAGAGATGGACAATGAGACAGAATGATGAGATGGGATGATGAGATTGGATGACAAGATGAGATGGGACAATGAGACAGAATGATGAGATGAGATGAGATGACAAGATGAGACAAGATGAGATCATGAGATGAGATGATGAGATGGGATGATGAGATGGGATGATGAGATGAGATGATGAGATAGGACAATGAAATGATGAGGCAATGAGACAAGATGATGAGATGTGACAGGTAGATGAGGCAGGAAGATGAGACAGGATGATGAGATGTGATGAGATGATGAGATGGGATGATGAGAGGAGACGACGAGATAAGGCCAGACGATGAGATCAGATGAGATGATGAGAGAATGAGATGAGATGATGAGATGAGACTACGAGATGGGCAACGACATGAGATGATGACACAGGATGACGAGACATGTGTTGAGATGGGATGAAGAGATAGGACGATCAGACAGGATGACAAGATGAAATGGGACAAGGAGACAGAAAGACAAGATGAGATGAGAGGACGAGATGAGACAAGATGTGATTATGTGATGAGACAATGAGATGGGACAATGAGATAACAGGACAAGATGGAATGAGGAAATGATGAGGCATTGAGAAAAGGTGATGGGATGAGACATGTAGATGAGACAAGAATACGAGATAGGATAACAAGATGAGATGAGAGGACGAGGTGGGATCATGACAGGAGATGATGAGATGAAGCGAGATGATGAGACAAGATGAGATGATGAAACGATGTGATGAGATGACAAGACCTGATTACAAGATGACATGAAGACATGAGATGATGAGACTGGATGATGATTCAGATGATGAGACGGGATGATGAAATTTGATGATGAGACTGGATGATGAGACGAAACAGGACAATTGGACAGAATGACGAGATGAGATGAGACAACAAGATGAGACAGGATAAAATGAGGATATGAGATGATAGGATGAAATGACGAGATTGGACAATGGAATGAGGAGACAATGAGACAAGATGGTGGGATGAGACATGGAGACGAGACGTTGGGAAGAGAGAGGATGATGAGTTGAGACAAGATGATGGGATTATATGATGAGAGGTAATGACGAGATGGAGCGAAATGATGGGGTGAGATGGGATGAGGAGATGATAAGATGAGATGACAAGATGAGACAATGAGATGAGATGATGACATGAGATAATGAGATGGGATGTTGAGATGGACAATGATATGGGATGATGAGATGGGATGCTGAGATGGGATGATGATACCAGATGAGACAATGAGACAGAATGATGGAATGAGATGACATGATGAGATGAGGTGATGAGATGGATGATGAGATGAGATGATGAGTTGGGATGATAAAAAGATGAGCTGATGAGAAAAGATGGTAGGATTAGACATGGGGACGAGAAAGGAAGATGAGATGGGACAACACGATGAAATGACATGATGAGATGGGAAGATGAGAGGAAATGACTAGATGAAGTGAGACAATGAGGCATGATGAGATGAGAAGATGATGAGATCAGATGACAGCAAAAGATGATGACATAAGATGATGACATGAGATGATGAGATGGGATAACGAGACAGATGATGAGATGGGATGACGAGATGGTATGATGAGACAGGATGACAAGACGAGATGGGACACTGAGACAGAATGATGAAATGAGATGAGACAAGATGATGAGATGAGACAATGAGATGAGATGATGAGATGAGATGACAAGATGGGGTGATGAAATGATGAGACAATGAGACAAGATGGGATGAAAAGAGGGACGAATAGATGGGAGGATGAGATGGGATGATGAGACAAGATGACAGATGATATGGGGCAACGAAATAAAATGAAGAGATGAGATGGGATGTCGAGATGAGACAAAATGAGATGATGAGATGAGACCTTGTGATGGGAGAATGAGTGAGATGACAAGATGGGATGAGTAAATGATGAGACAATGAAAATAAATGGTGGGATGAAACATGCAGATGAGATGGGAAGATGAGATGGGCCGACTAGATGAGAGGAGATGACCAGATGTGATGATAAGAGGAGATGACAAGAAGCGAGTCGATTAGATGA
Source organism: Tamandua tetradactyla (assembly GCF_023851605.1). Lineage (NCBI taxonomy): Eukaryota > Metazoa > Chordata > Mammalia > Pilosa > Myrmecophagidae > Tamandua > Tamandua tetradactyla. The sequence goes on from NC_135354.1 coordinate 6,394,280, forward strand.
CATGAGATGATTAGATGATGAGATGAGATGACAAGATGAAGCTACGGAGATGAGACTACAACATGAGATGATGAGACAAGATGATGAGGCGTGCGATGAGATGGGATGATGAGATGAGATGACATGATGAGAGGAGACAAGATGAGGTGATGAAATGAGATGGGACGATGAGATTAGATGACGGGATGGGACGATGAAGTGATGAGACAATGAGACAAGATGGTGGGAGGAGACATGGAGACAAGATGAGAAGATGAGATGGGACAACGAGATGAGACAAGATGATGAGATGCGATGATAAGAGGAGATGAAGAGATGAAGTGAGACAATGAGATGAGACTAGATGATGAGACAACAAAATGAGAAGACATGGCAAGACTGCAAGATGAGACGATGACATGAGATGATGAGACGGGATTACGAGATGGATGATCAGATGGGTTGTAGAAATGGGATGATGAAAATGGATGACAAGACAAGATGGAAAAATGAGACAGAATGATGAGATAAGTTGAGATGACGAGATAAGACAGCAAGTGAGGTTGAGATGAGACAATGAGACGGGATGACAAGATGGGATGATGAGACTGGATGATGAGGCAAAATGGGACAATGAGACAGAATTGTGAGATGAGATGAGATGGCAAGATGAGACAAGATGAAACGAGGATATGATGTGATGGGATGAGATGACATGATGGACAATGAAATGAAGAGAAAATGAGACGGGACTGTGGAATGAGACATGGAGATGAGACTGCAAGATGAGATGGGATGACGAGATGAGACCAGACAATGAGATGGCATGATTAGAACAGACGACGAGATGAAGCAAGAGGATGAAACGAGGTGAGCTGATGAGATGATAGGATGAAATAACAAGATGATGACATGAGATGATGACACAGAATGGAGAAACGGACGATGAGACAGGATGATGAGATGGGATGATGAGATGGTATGATGAGATGAGATGGGACAATGAGACAGAATGAAGAAGTGAGATGTGATGAGAGGAGACAATACATGATGAGATGATGTGATGAGAGGATCAGACACATCGATGAGAGGAGATGACAAGATGGGACTTTGAACTGATGAGACAATGAGACAAGACAGTGGGATGAGACATGGAAATGAGACAGGAAGATGAAACAGGATGATGAAATGAGATGAGATGATGAGATGGAATGATGAGAGGGGATGACTCGTTGAAGAAAGACGATCAGACGAGATGAGATAAGGGACAATGGGATGAGATGACGAGACATGATGAAGAGATGAGAAAAGAACATGAGATGATGAGATGGGATGACGAGATGGATGATGAGATGGGCAACGAGGTGGGATGATGAGATGGGATGACAAGACTAGATGACAAAACGAGACAGAAGGATGAGATTAGATGAGATGATGAGATGAGACAAGATGAGACAATGAGATGAGAGGATGAGACGGGACAATGAGATGAGATGACAAGATGGGATGATGAAATGATGAGACAATGAGAAAAGATGGTGGGATGAGACATGGAGACAAGACGGGAAGATGAGATGGGACAAGAAGATGAGACAAGACGACGAGATGGGATGATGAGAGGGGATGACAAGACGAGACATGACAATGAGGCATAATGAGAAGATGAGATGAGATGACCAGATGAGACAAGATGAGAAGATGAGACGGGACAATGAGATGAGATGACGATATGGGACAATGAAATGATGAGACAATGAGACAAGATGGTGGGATGAGACATGGAGACAAGTTGCGAAGATGAGATGGGATGATGAGATGAGACTAGACAACAGTATGGGATGATGAGAGGAGATGAAGTGATGAAGCGAGATGATGAGATGAGATGAGATGATGAGATGGGATAGATGACGAGATGAGATAACGAGATGAGATGACAACATGAGATGATGAGACAGGATGATGAGATGGATGATGGGATGGAATGATGAGATGGGATGATTGGATGGAATGACAAGATGAGATGAGAAAACAACACAGAATGACAAGATGAGATGAGACAACAAGACGAGAAAAGATGAGATGATGAGATGAGATGATGAGATGGGATGATGAGATGAGATGATGAGATGGGAGGATTAAATGGTAAGACAATGAAATGAGAGGGTGCAATAAGACATGGATATGAGATGACAAGATGGGATGATGAGAGGAGACAATGAGATGAAGAGAGATGATGAGATGAGATGAGATGACAATACAATGAGATGAGATGATGAGACGAGATGACGAGATGAGACCAGACGATGAGATGGGATGATGAGAGGGAAGGATGAGAAGGAGTGAGAAAATGAAAATGAGATGAGCTGACGAGATGATGAGATGAGATGATGAGATAGGACTTTAAAGTAATGAGACAATGAGACAAGACAGTGGGTTGAGACATGAAGACGAGATGGGATGATGAGACAGCAGGATGAGATGAGATGACAAGATGGGGTGATGAGAGGAGACAACGAGTTGAAGTAAGATGATAAGATGAGATGAGATGAGGGACGATGAGATGAGATGACGGGACATGACTATGAGATGAGATGATGACATGAGATGATGAGATGGGAAGATGAGACAGACAATGAGACGGGATGGTGACATGGGATGATGAGACAGAATGATGAGAAGAAATGGGACATAGAGAAAGAAAGACGAGATGAGATGAGATGACGAAATGAGACAAGATGAGACGATGAAATGAGATGATGAGATGGACGATGAAAAGAGATGATGAGATGGGATGAGCAAATGACAAGACAACGAGACAAGACGGAAATATTAGACATGGAGACAACATGGGACTATGAGATGGGATGATGAGAGGAGACAACAAGTTGAAGCGAGTTGATGAGATGAGATTAGATGATGAGATGATAAGATGAGATGACGAGATTAGATGATGAGAAGAGGTGATGACATGAGATGATGAGACAAGATGAAGAGACGGAAAATGAGAGGGGATGACGAGATGGGTTGATGAGATGGGATTATGAGATGAGATGAGACAATGACCCAGAATTATGAGATATAATGAGAGGATGAGATGAGACAAGATGTGAGGATAAGATAAGAGGATGATATGGGATGATGAGATGAGTTGATGAGGCAGGACATTGAGATGAGATGATGAGATGGGACAATGAAATGATGAGACAATGAGACAAGACAGCAAGATGAGACATGGAGGTGAGATGGAAAGGTGGGAAGATTGATGAGATGAGATGTGACGACAAAATGGGAAAATGAGGGGAAATGATGAGACAAAGTGAGATGATGAGACGATGAGAAAGAATGATGAGATGGGATGATGAGACTGGATGACAAGATAAGATAGGACAGCTAGACAAAATGACGAGATGAGATGAGACGGTGAGACGAGGTAACATGAGATGATGAAATGAGATGATGAGATGGGAAAATTGTATGAGATGATGAGATCGGACGTTGAATAATGAGACAATGAGACAAGACGGTGAGATGGGACATGGAGATGAGGAAAGAAGTCGAGACATGATGACGAGATGAGATGAGACGATGAGATGGGATGATGAGATTAGATGAAAAGTTGGGATGATGAAATACTGAGACAATGAGAAAAGAGGGTGGGATGAGATATGGAGATGGACAGGAAGATGAGGTAGGATGATGAGATGAAACGAGATGATGTTATGGGAGGAAGAGAGAAGATGACGAGATGAAATGAGACAATGAGACGAGATGAGAAGTTGAGATGATGAAATGAGATGACGAAATGAGATGATGAGATGAGATGACAACATGAGATGATGAGACAGATGATGAGATCAGATGATGATTCGGGATCGTGGCAAGACTAGATAGGAAAATGAGACAGAATGATGAGATGAGATGACACGACGTGATTTTATAAGATGAACATTGAGATGAGACGATGAGATGAAACAATGAGATGAGATTATGAGAGGGAATGATGAAATGAGAGACCATGACACAAGATGGTTGGATGAGACATGGAGATGAGATGGGAAGATGAGAATAAACGACTAGATGAGATGATGAGATGGGAGGATGAAATGATGAGACGAGACAAAACGGTGGGATGAGACATGAATACGAGGGGGTAAGACGAGTCTGGATGATGAGATGAGACAAGATGATGAGATGAAGTGAGACAATGAAACGTGATGAGGTGATGAGACGATGAGATGAAATGACAAGACGAGACTATGAGATGAGTTGGCGACATGAGATCATGAGATGGGATGATGAGAAAGATGATGAGACGGGATGACAAGATGGGATGATGAGACAGGATGACGAGATGAGATGGGACCATGGGATAGAATGATAGGATGTGATGAGATGATGAGACAAGAGATGAGAGGATGAGATGAGATGACGAGATGGGATGATGAAATAATGAGAAAATGGGACAAGACTGTTGGATGTGACATGGAGTTTAGATGGGAAGATGAGATGGGACAACGAGATGAGATGAGACAACGAAATGGGAAGATGAGAGGAGATGACAAGATGAAGTAGGATGATGAGATGACATGAGATGCCAAGACAATGAAATGAGATGACAAGACAAGACTACAAGATGAGACAATGACATGAGTTGATGAGACGGGATAGCAGAGATGGATGATGAGACAGATGACATGATGGGGTGATGAGACGGGATGATGAGATGAGATGAGACAATGAGTCAGAATGACGAGATGAGATGAGCTGACGATACGAGACAAGATGAGATGATGAGATGAGAAAATGAGATGGGACAATAAGATGAGATGACAAGATGGGACGATGAAGTGACCAGACAATGAGAAAAGACAGTGGGATGTGACATGGAGATGAGACAGGAAGATGAGTTGGGAATATGAGATGAGATATGAGACACTGAGTTGTGATGAGAAGAGGATGTGACGAGATGAAGCAAGAGGATGAGATGTGATGAGATGATGAGACGATGAGATGAGATGATGAGACAAGATGACAAGATGAGATGATGACTGAGATCATAGAGACAGGATGATGAGATGGACAATGAGACAGGATCACGAGTTGGGATGATGAGATGGGATGGCGAATTGAGTGGGACAACGAGAATGAATGACGAGATTAGATGAGACACAAGAGGAGAAAAGATGAGATGATGAGATGGGATGATGAGAGGAGATGGCGAGATTAGGCGAGATGATGAGATGACATTATATTGGCGAGACGATGAGATGAGATGATGAGACAAGATCATGAGTTGAGAGGATGACATAAGGTGATGAGACGGGATGTTGAGAACAATAGTGAGATGAGATGATGAGATGGGATGATGAGAAGGGATGATGAGACAAGGCAGGACAATGAGAGAATGACGAGCTCAGATGAGATGGCAAGACAAGACAAGATGAGATTATGAGATGAGATGATGAGATGGGATGATGAGATATGATGGTGAGATGGGATGATAAAATGATGACACAATGAGACAAGATGCTGAGATGAGACCTGAAGATGAGACAGGAAGAGGAGACTGAATGACGAGATGGAATGATGAGATGAGATGACGAAATGAAGCAAGACGATGAGAGGTGATGAGATGATAAGATGATGAGATGAGATGAGAAGACGAGATGAGACTATAAGATGAGATGATGAAATGAGATTATGAGACGGAATAAGGAGATGGGTGATAAGATGGGATGACGAGTTGGGATGATGAAATGTGATGACGAGATGATGCAGGATGAGACAGAATGATGAGATAAGATAAGACGATGAGACGAGACAAGATGAGATGTTGAAATGAGATAATGAGATGGGACAATGGGATAGATGATGTGATGGTATGATAAAATGATGAGGCAATGAGACAAGATGGTGGGTTGAGTCATGAAGATGAGACAGGAAAACTACTTGGGACCAGGAGACGCAATGAGATGACGAGAAGGGATGATGAGAGGAGACAACAAGATGAAGAGAGATGATGAGACGATGAGATGGAGTGACGAGATGAGACTAAGAGATGAGAAGTCAAGCGATGAGATGATGAGATCAGATGATGAGATCAGATGAGATGACAAGATGAGACAAGATCATGAGATGAAATGGCAAGAAGCGATGATGAGATGATGAGATGAGATGACCTGATGAGACGACAAGATGAGATGATGAGATGAGAAGACAAGATGGTATGACGAGATGAGATGAGATGATGAGATGAAACAACAAGAAGAAATGACAAGGTGAAGAGAGGAGATGACCTGATGAGATGACGAGATGAGATGATGAGATGAGATGACAAGATGGGATGATGAGATGAGATAAGATGAGATGAGACGAGATGAAGAGATGAAATGTCAAGAAGAAATGATGAGATGAGACTTCCTGATGAGATGATGAGATGAGATGGGATGAGATGATGAGACAGATTGAATGGATGAGATGAGACGATGATATATGATGAGATGATATGATGAGACGAGATGATGTGATGAGACGATGTCATGAGATGATGAGATGGGATGAGGAGATGGACCATGAGACAGGATGACGAGTTGGGATGATGAGATTGGATGATGAAATGAGATGGGACAATGAAACAGAATGATGAGATGAGATGACATCACGAATCAAGAAAATATGAGATGATGAGACGGGAGGATAAGATGAGAAGAGATGACAAGATAGGAAGACAATACAGAATGGTGAAAGGATGATGAGATGAGATGATGAGATGTAATGATGAGAACGGATGACAGGATGAGAAGAGATGATGAGATGGGACGATGAGAAGAGATCAGATAATGAGAAGGGACAACAAGATGAGATGAGAGGATGAGATGACAAGATGAGAAAATATGATAAGACAGGATGATGGGATGATAAGAGACGAAGAGATGGAAAGAAGAGATAGGTTAATGAATGAGATGAGAAACGAGATGAGATGAGATGGGACAATGAGATGAGATGAGAGGATGAGATGACGAGATGAGAAAATACAACGAGATGGGATGATGAGATGAGAAGATGATGAGACAGAATGATGAGATGGGATGGCAATTGAGATGAGACAATGAGATGAAACAAGAAGACGGGACGATGAGCTGGGACGATTTGACAGGACAACGATTTGAGACAAGATGACAAGATGAAATGATGAGAAGATGAGGCAGGATGATGAGTCGAGATGACGAGATCAGATGAGATGAAAAGGCAGGGAGATGTGATTGGAACATGAGACAGGAAGATGAGAAGAGATGACGTGAGGAGATGGAACGACAGTATGGGACAATGAGATGAGAAGAGATGAGATGTGAAGAGATGAGACCACAAGATGAGCTGACCACATGAAAGATGGGATGATGACACAGACAATGAGACAGGACGATTAGATGGAATGATGAGACGAGACAATGAGATGAGATGAGATGATGACATGAGACAAGATGAGACAATGAGATGAGAGGATGAGGTGGGATGACAAAATGAGATGGGTCAATGTGATGAAACTAAGAAATGAGATGATGAGGCAATGAGATAAGATTAGACTAGATGATGAGACGAAACAGGGATTTGAGATGTGACAATGAGATGGGAAAATGAGAAGATTTGAGACAAGGATATGTGATGATGAGACAAGATGGCAAGATGAGATGTGATGACAAGATGATGAGATGAGATGAGAGGACAAGACAGGATGACAGGATGCAGTGAGATGATGAGATGAAAATACGAGAAGGGATGATGAGACAATGAAATGACAAGATGAGATGATGAGATGAGATGAAGATATGAGACTGTGAGATGAGATAGGGAGACAAGATGGGATGAGGAGACAGGACGACAAGATGAGACAGGAAAATGAGATGGGATGACAAGATTAGATGAGATAATGAGATGAGATGAGGAGATGGGAAGATGAGACCAGAAGGGAAGACAAGTTGAGGCGAGATGATGAAATGTGACAAAGAGATGAGAAGATGAGATGAGATGAGACTATGAGATCATGAGATGAGACAAGATGAAAAGAGAGGATGACAGGATGAGATGAAATGAGATGATGATATGAGGTTCTGAGATGAGACAGGGAGAAAAAATAGGATGATTAGATGGGATGATGTGATGGGATGAAGAGATGAGACAGGACAACAAGGTGGAATGATGTGATGAGAGGAGACAATGAGAGGAGACAAGAGGGGATGACAAGATGAGACAATGAGACAGGATGAAGAGACAGATGACAAGACAGTATGACCGGTTGAGTTGGGATGATGAGAATAAACCAGGAGATGATAAGATGAGATGAAATGATGCAACAAGATGATGAAACAAGACAGCAAGATGTGACAGGGAGATGAGACGGGATAATAATGCAGGACAATGAGATGAAATGAGATGTTGAGATGAAACGATGAGAAGAGATGACGAGATGGGACAATGAGAGAGGATGACTAAATGGGATGAGATGATGAGATGAAACACAAGAAGAGAAGACAAGATGATGAGATGACTAACATGAGATGACAAGACAAGACGATGAGACGGGATGATGAGGTGGGACGAGTTGATGAGATGGGATGATGAGATGGGATGATGAGAAAGGGTGACAAGAAGAGATGAGATGACAAGAAGGGACAATGAGATGAGATGAGAGGATGAGTTGGTACGACGAGATGGGATGATGAGAAGAGATGGGACAACAAAAAGTGATGGGACGACAAGATGGGACAAGATGTGAGGATGAGATGAGGTGAGGAGATGAGATGAAAATATGTGATGATGAGATGAGATGACGAGACAGGACAATGAGATGAGATGAGATGATGATATATGACAAGATGATATGATGAGATGAGATGAGATGATGACATGAGATGATGAGACAGGATGAGGAGATGGATGATGAGATATGATGATGAGATGGGATGACAAGATGAGATGGGACAATGAGACAGAATGACAAGATGAGGTGTGGAAATGAGAAAAGATGAGATGATGAGATGAGATGATGAGACGGGATGATGGGATGAGATGAAATGACAAGATGGGATGACAAAATAGAATGATGAGAAGAAGAGACCCTGAGATGAGATGACAAGAGGGGACAATGAGACAAGATGGTGGGATGAGAAATGGAGACAAGACAGGTGGCAAGAGGGGATGAGGAGATGAGATGAGACGATAAGATGGGATGATGAGAGGAGATGAGATGAAGTGGGATGATGAGAAGAGATGAGATGAAAAGATGATGAGATGATTTTATGAGATTAAATGATGAGATGAGATAATGAGACAGGATGAGAAGATGAGAAGAAACTATGAGATGGGATGATGAGACAGAATGATGAGATGAGATGAAATGATTAGATGGTACAATGAGACATGGCGAAGAGATGAGATGAGATGAGGAGACAAGACAATGAGATGAGGTGATGAGATGAGGCCACGACATGAGACAATGAGATCGGATGATGAGATGAATGAAGAGATGGGATGACAAGATAATATGAGATGATGAGATGAGATGACATGTTGAGATGGGACAACAAGGTGATGAGATGTGATGAGAAGATGAGACGGGATGACAGGATGGATGATGAGAACAGATAGTATGATGAAACTGGACAGTGAGAGGAAATGAAATGATGAGAGGACAATGAGATGACCAGAAGCCAAGATGAGACAAGACAAAATGATGAGACAAGAAGGTTGGATGAGATGGAGATTAGATGGGACATCAAGATGGGAGAACGAGAAGAGAAGAGACAATGAGATGGGGCGATGAGAGGGGTGATGAGATAAGAGGAGACAATGAGATGAGATGAGATGATAAAATGATGAGAAGAGATGATAAGATAAGATGAGTTGAAGAGATGGGGGAATGAGATGGAACGATGAGATGAGATCATACAATGAGTTGGGACAATGAGATGAGATGAGAGGATGAGATGACAAGATGAGAAAATACGATAAGATGGGACGATGAGATGAGACGATGAGATGAAAAGAGACTATGAGACAGAACGATGAGATGGGATGAGGAATGATTTGAGAAAACGGGATGAAACGAGATGGAACAATGAGATGGGACAATGAGACTGGACAATGATTTGAGACAAGATGACAAGATGAAATGATGAGAAGATCAGATGGAATGATAAGACGAGATGACGAGATGAGATGAGATGACAACACAGGGAGATGAGATGGGACGACAAGACAGGAGGATGAGAAGAGATGAGATGATGAGATGGAATAGCAGGATGGGACAATGAGATGAGATGATGAGATGACAAGATGAGACAAGATGACAAGATGGGAAGACAAGATGAGACGAGATGAGATGATGATATGAGATTGTGAGACAAGACATGGAAACAATATAGGATGATGAGATGGGATAATGAGACAAAAATACGAGAAGGGATGATTAGACAATGAGATGACAAGGTTTGACGATGAAATGAGACCAGGATACGAGACTGCGAGATGAGATAGGGAGACAAGAAGGGATGATGCGATGGAAAGACTAAATGAAACAGGAAAATGAGATAGGATGATGAGATTAGATGAGATAACGAGATGAAATGATGAGATGAGATGAGGAAATGTGAAGGCAAGATGCAAAGTGATGATGAGTGGAGACGAGATGATGAGATGTGATGAAGAGAAGAGAAGACGAGATGACAAGGTGAGACAAGATGACAAGATGGGAAGATGAGATGAGACAAGATGAGATGATGATATGGGATTGTGAGACAAGACATGGAAAAAATATAGGATGATGAGATGGGATGATGAGACAGGATGAAGAGATGAGAAGGGTCAATGAGATGGAATGATGAGATGATATGAGATGATGAGAAGAGACAAGATGGGATCACGAGATGAGGTGATGAGACAGGATGAAGAGACATGATGAGACAGGATCACAGGTTGAGATGCGACGATGAGATGAAACTATGAGATGAGAAGACAAGATGAGATGATTAGATGGGATGATGAAACGAGACAGCAATATGTGACAGGGAGATGAGATTGGAGGATAAGCCGGGATGATGAGACAGGAAGACAAGATCAGATGTGATGTTGAGATGAAATGCTGAGAGGGGATGACGAGATGGTACAATGAGTCAGGATGATGAAATGAGATGAGACATGAGATGATGAGACGAGATGATGAGACAGGATGACAAGATGAGACGAGCTTACGAGAAGGGATGATGAGATGGGATGATGAGACAGGGTGATGAGAAGAGACGAGATGATGACAAAGGACAATGAGATGAGATGAGATGACAAGATGGTATGATGAGTTGGGAAGATGAGAAGAGACTGGACAATGAGAAGAGACAGGACAAAAAGATGGGATAAGATGTGAGGCCAAGATGAGACAAGGAGATTATATGATGAGACTGGAAGATGAGATGAGTTGAGATGACGAGATGAAATGATGAGAAGTGATGATGTCATTACAAGGCAAGACGACATTATGAGATGATGAGACAAGACAACATGTAGAGATGAGATGACTAGATGGGATGATGAGATGAGACGAGATGACGAGATGTGATGAGATGATATGATGAGATGAGACAATGAGATGAGATGATGAGACCAGATGACCAGAAGGCTGAGACAGGCTGACAAAATGAGATGAGACAATGAGACAGGCTGACAAAATGAGATGAGACAACGAGATAACACAACAGCATGATGAGATCACGAGATGAGATGACGAGATGAGATGAAGTGATGAGATGGGACAATGAGTCTGGATGACGTGACGAGACAGGAAGATTTGATGGGGCAACTAGATGAGATGAGATGAGATGACGAGATGGGACATGATGAGTCAATGAGATGAGATGACAAAACATGATGATGAGATGAATGAAGAGATGGGATGATAGATGAGATGAGTTGATGAGACAGGACAATGAGATGGGACAACAAGATGGGACAACGGGATGACGAGTTGAGATGACAAGATGAGATGAGATGATGAGATGAAAGGACGAGAAGAGATAACAAGAAGACGAGATGACCTAATGAGATGATGAGATGAGATGATGAGATGAGATGACACAACGGGATGACGAGATGAGATGAGATGACAAGATGAAATGATGAGAAGAGATGATGAGATGACGAGATGAGATGACTGATGAGATAATGAGACAAGAAGACAAGATGAGATGAGATGATGAAATGGGATGATAAGATGAGATTAGATGTTGAGATGTGATGAGATTATATGATGAGATGAGAAGATGAGATGAGATGATGAGACCGGATGATGACACGGAAAATGAGACAGGATGATGAGATGAGATGATGAGATGTAACGTCAAGATGATGAGATGACAAGATAAGACAACGAGGTGAGATGAAGTGATGAGATGGGACAATGAGACTGGATGATGTGATGAGACAGGAGGATGAGATGGGCAACTAGATGAGATGAGATGAGACAACCAGATGGGACAAAATGTGTCATCGAGATGAGATGAAAAATGGGATGATGAGATGAACGATGAGACGGAATGATGAGATGAGGTGGGTCAATGAAACGGGACAACTAGATGGGATGATGAGATGGGATGATGAGATGAGATGACAGTATATGACAACATGATATGATGAGATGAGATGACGAGATGAGACATGATGAAACGATGAGATGAGATTGTGAGATGGGACAATGAAATGAGATGACTAGTTGGGATGATTAAATGATGAGACAATGAGACAAGACAGTGGGATGAGACATGGAGAAAGGAGGGGAAGATGAGATGGGATGAAGAGATGAGACAAGATGTCGGGATGGGATGATGAAAGGAGATGATGAGATGAAGCGAGATGATGAGATGAGATGAGATGATGAGACAATGAGATGAGAGCATGAGACAAGTCCATGAGTTGAGATGATGACATGAGATGATGAGATGAGATGAGGAGACAGACAATGAGATGGGATGATGAAATGATGAGACAATGAGATAAGACAGTGGGATGAGACACAGATGAGAAGGGAAGACTAGAAGGGACAAGTTCAGACAAGACATGAGATGATGAGATGGACGATGAGACAGGATGACAAGATGGTATGATGAGACAGGATGATGAGATGAGATGGGAAAATGAGACAGAATGACGAGATGAGATGAGACAATGAGATGAGACAAGATGAGATGATGAGATGATGTGACGGGATGAGATGAGATGATGAGATGAGGCAATGAAATGGGATGATGAGATGTGAAGAGAAGATGGGATGAAGAAATGATGAGTAAATGAGACAACACAGTGGGATGAGACATAGAGATGAAATGGGATGATGAGATGAGAGGATGAGATGGGTCAATAAGATGAGATGGCCTGATGGACGATGAAATGATGTGACAATGAAACATGATGGTGGAATGAGACATGGAGATGAGACGGGAAGATGAGACATGATGATGAGAAGAGATGAGATGATAAGTTGGGATGATGAGAGAACAAGGCGAGATGACACAAGATCATGAGACGATGAGAGGAGATGATTTGAAAAGAGATGATGAGATCTGACAATGACATGAGATGATGAGACAGGATGATGAGATGGACGATTAGACAGGATGATGAGATGGGATGATGAGATGGAATGACAAGATGAGAAGGGAAAACGAGACAGATTGATGAGATGAGAAGGGAGGATGAGAAGAGATGATGAGACTGGACGATGAGATGAGATGACAAGATTGGACGATGAAATGATGAGACAATGAGACAAGATGGTGGGATGAGACATGGAGACAAGACCGGAAGATGAGAAAGGATGATGAGATGAGGCAAGATGATGAGATGGGATGATGAGAGGAGACGTTGAGATGAAGCGAGATGATGAGACAAGATTAGATGATGAGACCATGAGGTGATGAGATGAGACTATGAGATGAGATGATGACATGAGATTATGAGATGGGATGACAAGATAGGATGATGAGACAAGACAGGAAAAAGAGATAGAATGATGACATGAGATGAGACAACAGGACGAATCAAGATGAAACAATGAGAGGAGACAATGAGAAGGGATGATGAGATGATGAGATGGGATGATGATATGAGAAGACAATGAGACAAGACTGAGGGTTGAGTCATGGAGATCAGACAGAAAGAAGAGATAGAACGACCTGATGAGACAAGATGATGAGATTGGATGATGAGAGTAGATGATGAGATTAAGCGAGACAAAGAGATGAGATGAGATGTTGAGAAGATGAGATGAGATGACGAGATGAGACTATGAGATGGGATGATGAGAAGGGACGATGAGATGGGATGATGAAACGAAATGGAAAAACAAGACAGAATGATGAGATGATATGAAACTACGAGGTGGGACAAAATGAGATGATGAGATGAGACAATGAGATGGGACAATGAGATAAGATGAAGAGATTAGATGATGAAATGACAAGACAATGTTAAAAGATGGTGTGATGAGACATGGAGATGAGATGGTAAGATGAGATGGGACGAGGAGATGAGGTGGAATGACGAGATGGGACAATGAGATGAGATGCCGAGATGAAGCGAGATGATGAGATGAGATCAGATGATGTGACAATGAGATGAGATGATGAGAAGAGATGATGAGATGATATGACAAGATGGTGAATGAGATGGGATGACGAGATGGTATGATAGATGGGATAATGAGACAAGACAGGACAATGAGACAGAATGATGACATGAGATGAGATGATGAGATGAGACAAGATGAGACGAGATGAGATGATGTGACAGGATGATGAGGCAAGATGACGAGATGGGTTGATGAAATGATGAGACAATGAGACAAGATGGTGGGATTAGACATGGAGATAATTCAGGAAGACAAGACAGGATGAAGAGATGAGATGAGTTGAAGAGATGGGTTGATGAGAGGGGTTGACATGATGAAGCAAGATGATGAGAAGAGATGAGGTGAGGAGTTGGTGAGATGGGATGATGAGACAAGACTACCAGGTGAAAAGATGACATGAGATGAGACAGGATGGCAAGATGGACTAAGAGATGGGACAATGAGATGGGAAGACGAGATGGGATGATAACATGAGACGATAAGATGGGATGTTGAGAGGAGGCTACAAGATAAAGTGAGACATTAAGACCAGATGAGATGACCATACAATGAGATGGGATGACGAGATGAGTGTATGAGATGAGACAATGACATGAGATGATGAGATGGGATGATGAGACAGATGACAAGACAGGATGACGAGATGGAATGATGAGATGGAATGACTAGATGAGATGGGGCAATGAGACAGAATAATTAGATGAGGTGATACAATGAGATGAGATGATGAGACGGTTCAATGAAATGAGATGAAGAGACAGGACAATGAAATGATGAGACAATGAGATGCAATGAGATGGGATGATGAAATGAAGAGACAATGAGACAAGAAGGTGGGATGAGACATGGAGACGAGACAGGAGGATGAGACGGGATGATGAAATGGGATGATGAGAGGAGTCAATGAGATGAAGTGAGAAAATGAGATGAGATGAGATAATGAGACAAGGAGGTGAGATGATGACACGAGAATATGAGATGACATGACGACGTGAGATGATGAGGCAGGATGATGAGATGGACGATAAGACAGAATGACAAGATGGGATGATGAGATGGGATGAAGAGACGAGCTGGGAAAATGAAACAGAAAACTAGATGATATGAGAGGATGTGACAAGACAAGATGAGACAATGAGATGAGAAGATGAGATGAGATGACAAGATGGCATGATGAAATAATGAGACAATGAGAGAAGACAGTCAGATGAGACATGTTGACCAGACCCCCAGAAGAGATGGAACGAGATGAGACAAGACGATGAGATGGGATGATGAGAGGGGATGACCAGATGAAGCAAGACTATGAGATGAGATGAGATGATGAGAAAATGAGATGAGATGATGAAATGAGAGGATGAGATGAGAAGATGACATGAGATGATGAGAAGGGATGATGAGAGGGACAATGAAACAGAATGATGAGATAGGATGATGAGATGGGATGATGAGACAAGATGGGAAAATGAGACAGAATGATGACATAAGATGACAGGATGTGAAGAGAAAAGATGAGATGATGAGATGAGAGGATGAGATGGGATGATGAGATGAGATTACGAGGTGGAACAATGAAATGAAGAGACAATGAGACAAGATGGTGGGAAGAGACATGGAGAAGAGATGGGAAGAAGAGACAGGATGACGAGATGAGATATGACAACAAGATGGGATGATGAGACGAGATGATGTGAGGAAGTGGGACAATGAGATGAGATGAGGAAATGATGAGATGAGTTTACAAGACGAGAATACAAGATGAGACAATGACATGAGAGGATGAGATGGTATGACGAGAAGTACAATTAAATGGGAAGACGACATGGGATGATTTAATGACGTGACAATGAGACAAGATGGTGGGATGAGATGAGAAGTTGAGACGCGATGACGAGATGGGATGAGACGTCGAGGTGGGATGATGAGAGGAGACCATGAGATGAAGCAAGATGATGAGATGAGAAGAGATAAAGAGGAGGAGATGAGATGAAGAGACATGAATATGAGATGAGACAATGACATGAGATGATGAGACAGGATGACAAGTCAGATGATGAGATGGGATGATGAGATGAGATGGGGAAATGAGACAGAATGATGAGATGAGATGAGATGACGAGATGAAACAGGAGGAGACGATGAGATGAGAAGAGAGACAGGACATTGAGATGAGATGATGAGATGGGATGATGAAATTATGAGAAAATGAGAGAAGATGGTGGGATGAGACTTATAGACCAGACGGGAAGATGAGGTGGGATGATGAGATAAAATGAGATGATGAGATGGGATGATGAGAGCAGACGACGAGATGAAGTGAGACTATGAGAGGAGATGAGAAGATGAACCGATGAGATGAGATGGTGAGACGAGAGGACGAGATGAGACAACAACAAGAGATGATGATACGGGATGAGGAGATGGATGATGAGATGGGATGATGAGATGGGATGATGAGAAGAGATGACGAAATAAGACGGGAAAATGAAACAGAATGACAAGATGAGATTAGATGATGAGACAAGAGAAGATGAGACGATAAAATGAAATGATGAGATGGGACGATGAGATGAAATGATTAGATGGGTTGATGAATGATGAGACAATGAGACAAAATGGTGGGATGAGACATGGAGACATGATGGGAATAAGGAAAGGGATGACAAGATGAGATGTGACGACAAGATTGGATGACGAGAGGAGATGATGAGATGAAGCAAGATGATGAAACAGGAGGAGATGACGAGATGATGAGATAAGATGATGAGACGAGACTACGAGATGAGATGATGACATGAGGTAATGAGACGGAATGATGAGATGGATGAAGAGATGAGATGACGAGATGGGATGATGAGACAAGATGGGACAGCAAGACAGAATAATGAGATGAGAAGAGACAATGAGACAAGACAAGATGAGATGATGAGATGAGACAATGAGATGGGATGATGAGATGAGATGATGAGATGGGACGATGAAATCATGGTCAATGAGACACGATGGTGGGATGAGACATGGAGATGAGAGGGGAAGATGAGATGGGATGGCCAGATGAGACGAGCTGATGAAATGGGATGATGAGAAGAGATGACGAGATGGGGCTATGAAATGATGAGACAGTGAGACATGAAGACGAGACCGGAAGATGAAATTGGACAATGAGATGAGATGAGATGATGAGATGGGATCATGAGAGGAGATGACAAGATGAAGCTAGATGATGAGAAAAGATGAGAAGACGAGACAATGAGAAGTGATGACATAATGAGAAAATGAGTTGGGATGATGACGTGAGATGATGGGACAGGAAGATGAGACAGATGAAGAAACGGGATGAGGAGAGGGAATGATGAGATGGGATGATAAGACAAGCATGAAAAGGAGACAGAATGACGAGATGAGATGAGAAAATGAGATGAGACAAGAGGAAGAGATGAGATGAGGCAATGAGATGGGATGATGAGATGAGATCGTGAGATGAAGTGAGATAATGAGACGAGATGAGATGATGAGATGATGAGATGAGATGACAAAATGAGATTATGAGATGATGATGACATGAGATGAGATGGGATGATGAGATGGATACAGAGACAGAATGATGAGATGGAATGATGAGACGGGATGATGAGAAGTGATGGAACAATGAGACAGAAGGATGAGATGAGATGATGAAAAGAGACAAGATGTGATGATGAGAGGTGACAATGAGATGGGAGGATGAGAAGAGATGACGAGATGGGATGATGAAATAATGAGAGAATGAGACAATACAGTGGGATGAGACATGGAGATGAGACAGGAGTATGAAACGGGACAATGAGATGAGACGAGATGATGAGATGGAATGATGAGAGCAGACAACAAGATGAAGTGAGATGATGAGATGAGACTAGATGACGAGATGATTAGAGGCGATGAAGAGATGAGACATGAAATGAGATGAAAACATGAGATGATCAGACAGGATGATGAGACGGATGATGAAACGGGATGACCAGGTGGGATGATGAGATGGGATGACAAGACGTGATGGAGAATGAGACAGAATGATGAGATGAAATGAGATGATGAGACAAGAGAAAATGAATCGATGAGATGAGACATGATGATGAGATGTGATGTCGAGATGGAATGTTGAAATGATGAGACAATGAGACAAGACAATGGGATGATACATCGAGACAGGATGGAAAGACGAGGCAGGATGATGAAATGAGGTGAGATGCCGAGATGGGATGATGAGAGGAGATGATGAGATGAAGCAAGATGATGAGATGAGATGAGTGGAGGAGATGAGGTGATGAGATGAGATGACATGAGATGACTGCATGAGATGATAGGACAGGATAACAAGGTAGATGAAGAGACGGGATGGCAAGATGGAATGATGCGATGGGATGACAAGACGAGATGGGACAATGTGATGATACAAGATGAGACGATGTGATGAGACAATGAGATGGGATGATGAGAGGAGATGATGAGATGGGATGAGGAAAGATAAGACAATGATACAAGACTGTGGGATAAGACATGGAGACAAGAAGGGGAGATGAGACGGGTCAACAAGATGACATGAGATGGCGAGATGGGATGATGAGAGGAGACAACAAGATGAAGTTAGTAAATGAAACGAGATGAGATGATGAGAAGATGAGATGTGAAGACGTGACAAGATGATGAGAGGAGATGACTACATGAGATGATGAGATGGGATGACGAGATGGACAATGACATGGGATGACAAGTTGGGATGATGAGATGGGATGATGAGACAAGAAGGGACACGAGACAGAATGATGAGATGAGATGAGATGACGAGATGAGACAAGATGAGATGATGAGATGAGATGATGAGGTGGGATGATGAGATGATGAAATGGGATGACAAAATGACGAGACAATGAGACAGGATGGTGGGATAAAACATGGAGATGAAATGGGAAGATTAGACAGGACGACGAAATGAAACGTGATGATGAGATATGATCATGAAAGAAGACGACGAGATGAGGCGAGATGATGAGACGAGATGAGATGACAAAATGTTGAGACAGGATGATGAGCCAAGACTAAGAGAAGAGATGATGACATGAGATGATGGGCAGGATGATGATCAGATGATGAGATGAGATGACAAGATGGGATGATGAGATGGGATGACAGGACGAGACAGGTCCACAGAACACAATGATGAGATGAGAAGAGAAAAGATGAGATGATGAAATGAGATGAAGAGATGGGGCAATGAGATTAGATGTTGAGATGTGACAATGAAATGACAAGACAATGAGACAAGATGGTGGGATGAGACATGGAGATGAGATGAGAATACGAGACGGAAAGACAAGATGAGATGAGATGATGCAATGATCAGTGGAGATGACTAGATGAAGTGAGATGATGAGATGAGATGAGATGATGAGATGTTGAGAGGAAGAGATGAAAGTACAAGATGAGACAACAACATGAGATGATGAGATAGGATGATGAGACAGATGATGAGATGGGCTAATGAGATGGGATAATAAGAAGGGATGACTAGATGAGACAGAAACATGAGACAGAATGATGAGATGAGATGAGGCAAAGAGAGGAGACAAGATGAGACAATGAGATGACAAAATGAGAGAGGATGATGAGATGAGAGGATGAGATAAAACGATGAAATGACAAGACAATGAGACAAGATGGTGGGATGAGATGAGACAAGACAGGAATATGAGATGGGATGACGAGATGAGAGTGCACATTGAGAATTGATGATGAGAGGGGATGACATGATGAAGCAAGATGATGAGATGAGATGACGAGATGAGACTATGAGATGAGACGATAACAAGAGATGATGAGATGGAATGACGAGATGGACGATGAGATGGGATGACGAGATGGGATGATGAGACGGGATGATGACACAATACAATGAAACAGAATGACGAGATGTGATGACATGATTAGATGGAACAAGATGAGATGATGAGATGACACAATGAGACAAGATGAGACGACGAGATGATGAGATGAGACTACAAGATGAGATGATGACATGAGATGATGAGAATGGATGGCAAGATGGATAATGAGATGGAATGACAAGATGGGATAATGAGATGGAATGATGAGACAAGACAGGGCAATGAAACAGAATGAGGAAATGTGATGACATGATGAAATGGGACAAGATGAGATGATGAGATGAGATGATGAGACGGGATCATGAGATGAGATGACGAGATGGGATGATGAGATGAGGAGAAAATGAGACAAGACAGTGGGATGAGACAAGGGGACAAGACAGGAAGATGAGACAGGACAATTAGATTAGATGAGAAGAAAAGAAGGGAAGAAGAGAGGAGACGACAAGATGAAACCAGACAATGAGACGAGATGTGATGATGAACTGATGAGATGGGAGGATGAGGTGATACTATTAGATGAGAAGACAACATGAGATGATGAGATGGGATGATGAGATGGATGATGAGATGGGATTTTGAGATGGAATTATGAAACGAGTTGGCACAAGGAGACAGAATGACGAGAAGAGATGAGATGATGAGACAAGACAAGATGAAACGATGAGCTGAGACGATGAGATGGAATGATGAGATGACCTGATGGACAATGAAATGACAAGACAATGAGACATGATGTTCGGATGATACATGGAGACAAGATGGAACTATGAGATGGGACGAAGATATGAGATGAGATGACGAGATGGCATAATGAGAGGAGATGATGAGATGAAGCTATGCGAGGTGACGAGATGAGATCATGAGACAATAGGTTGAGATGATGAGATGAGACTACGAGATGAGTCAACGACATGAGATGATTAGATGGATGATGAGATGGTATGAAGAAATGGGATGATGAGACGGGAGGATGAGATGGGAGATGAGACTGGATGACAAGATGGGATGATGAGAGGAGAAGATGAAATGAAGTGAGATGATGAGATGATATGAGAACATGAGAGGATGAGATGAGATGAGACAAGAAGACTAAATGACAAAATGAAATGAGATGATGAGACAGGTTGATGAGATGATGATGAGATGGGATGATAACATGGGATGATGAGATTTGATAACAAGATGAGACAAAACAACAAGACAGAATGATGAGATGAGATGATGAGACGAGACAAGATGACATGATGTGATGGGACGATGAGATGAGATGACAAGATGGATGAGGAAATGACAAGACAAAGAGACAAGACAGTGGCATGAGACATGGAGATGAGATGGGAAGATGAGACAGAATGATGAGATAAGACAAGACAATGAGATGGGATGATGAGAGGAGATGACAAGATGAAACAAGATGATGAGACAATGAAATGAGATGACGAGATGAGACAATAAGATGGGATGATGAGACAGGATGACGAGATGTGATGATGAGACGGGATGAGGAGACGAGATGGGACAATGAGACAGAATGATGAAATGAGATGAAATGACACAAGAAGAGGTGAGGAGATGAGAGAATGAGACAGGACTATGTGATGGGATGAGATGGGATGATGAAATGATGACACAATGAGACAAGATGGTGGGATGAGTCATACAGATGAGTTGGCAAGGTGAGATGGGATGATGAGATGGGATGGCAAGGTGGGATGATGAGATGTGATACTGAGACAAGAAGGAAAAATGAGACAGAATGAATAGATGAGATGAGATGATGACATGAAACAAGATGAGACGATGAGATGAGACAAAGAGATGGGATGATGAGATCAGATGACAAGATGGGACATTGAAATAATAAGACAATGAGACAAAATGGTGGGAGGAGATATGGAGACGAGACAGGAAGAGGAGACTGAACAATGAGATTAGAAGAGATGATGAGAAGGGATAATGAGAGCATGCAATGAGATGAAGTGAGATGATGAGATGAGAAGAGATGATGAGATGATGAGACGAGATGACAAGACGAGATGACGAGATGAGTCGATGACATGGAATGATGAGACAGGATGATGAGACGAGACAGGACACTGAGACAGGAAGACAAGATGGGGTGCCGAGATGAGTCAAGAAGATGAAATGGAATGAAGAGAGGATACTATGAGATGAAATGAAATGATGAGATGAGATGAGATGACGAGATGAGATGACGAGACGAGATGACAAGATGAGATGATGACATGACTGATGAGATGGGATGATGAGATGGATGATGAGAAGGGTTGATGAGATGGGATGATGAGACAGGATGTTGAGACAAGATGGGACAATGAGACAGAATGACAGGATGAGATGTGATGATGTGACAAGGCAAGATGAGACTTAGAGATGAGAAAATGAGATGGGACAATGGGAAGAGATAATGAGATAGGATGATGAAATGATGACACAATGTGACAAGATGGAGGGATGAGACATGGAGATGAGGTGGAAAGATGAGACATGACGATGAGATGAGATGAGATGTGAGATGTGATGATGAGAGGAGACGAGGTGAAGCAAGGCGATGAGAAGATATGAGATGATGAGATGATTAGATGAGAAGATGAGACCAGACAATGAGATGAGATGATGAGATCAGATGAAGACTAGGACCGATGACATGGACAATGAGACGGGATGATGAGATGGGATGAGGAGAAAACATGACGAGATGCGATAGGACAATGAGACAGAAAGATGAGAGGAGATGAGATGAAGAGATGAGAGAAGATGTAACGATGAGATGAGATGATGAGACGGGATGATGTGATGAGATGATGAGATGGGGCATTGAATAATGAGACAATGAGACAAGATGGCGGGATGAGACGAGAAGATGAGACCAGATGACATGAGACGAGATGATGAGATGAAGAGATGAGATGTGACGAAGAGATGATAAGATGAGAAAATGAGACAAGATGGCGAAATGAAATAACGACATGGGATGGTGAGATGGGAAGACGAGATGGACGATGAGACGGGATGACAAGATGTGATGATGAGACAGGGTGATGAGATGAAATGATGAGATGGTATGATGAGATGAGACAGAACACTGAGACAGAATGACAAGATGAAAAGAAATGACGAGATGAGACAAGATGAGATGACGTGATGAGACAATGAGATGGGAGAATGAGATGAGACAACGAGATGAGACAATGAAATGATAAGACAATGAGAAAAGATAGCAGGATGAGACATGGAGATGATATGGGATGATGAGATGGGATGACGAGATGAGACAAGTTGACGAGATGGGATGATGAGAGGAGATGATGAGATGAAGCAAGTTGATGAGACAAAATGAGATGATGAGACGATGGGATGAGATGATGAGACAAGACAATGTGATGATACGATGACATGAGATGATGATACAGGATGACGAGATGGATGATGTGACAGGATGATGAGATGGAATGATAAGACTGGATGACGATATGAAATGGTAACATTGGACACAATGATGAGATGAGAAGTGATGACAAGATGAGACGAGATGAGACAATGAGATGGGACTATGAGACTGGAGGATGAGATGAGATGAAGAGATGGGACAATGAAATGATGAGACAATGAGACAAGATGGGGGTATGACACATGGAGACAAGAAGGGGAGTAAAGACAGGATGATGAGATGAGAAGAGACAACGAGATGAGATGATGAGATTGGATGACGAGATGGAAGATGAGACAGGATGACGAGATGGGATAATGAGGCAGAATGAAGAGATGAGATGAGATGAGAGGCCAGAGAAGAGGAGATGATGAGATGAGAGGATGAGATGGGTTGATGAGAAGAGAGGATGAGATGGAATGATGAAATGATGAGACAATGAGAAAAGACAGTGGGATGAGACATGGAGACAAGACGGGAAGATGAGCCAGGATGTCAAGATGAGACAAGTTGTCAAGATGGGATGATGAGAGGAGAGGACGAGATGTAGCAAGATGATGAGATGAGATGAGATGACTAGATGATCAGATGAGATGATGAGATGATTCGATGAGATAAGATGACGACATGAGATAATGAGATAGGATGACAAGATGTTTGATGAGAAGGGATGACGAGATTGGATGATGGGAAAGTATGCTGAGATGAGACGGAACAATGAGGCAGAAGGATGAGAGGAGATGAGACAATGAGATGAGAAAAGATGAGATGATGAGATGAGATGATGAGACAGGATGATGAGATGAGATGATGAGATGGGACGCTGAAATGATGACACAATGAGATAAGATGGTGGGAAGAGCAATGGAGATGAGAGGGAAGAGGAGACCGGACCATGAGATGAGACAAGATGACGAGATGGGATGATGACAGGAGACGCAGAGATGAAGTGAGACAATGAGATGAGATGAGATGATGAGATGAGATGACAAAATAAGATGAAGAAATGAGAAGACCAAATAAGATGATGAGATGAGATGACAAAATAAGATGAAGAGATGAGATGACCAAATAAGATGATGAGATGGGATGATGAGACAGATGATGAGATGGGATTATGTGATGGGATGATGAGACAGAATGAAGAGAAGAGATGGGACAATGATCCAGAAAGATGAGATGAGATGAGACAATGAGACGAGACAAGATGAGATGATGAGATGGACAATGAGATTAGATGATGAGGTGGAATGATGAAATGATGAGACAATGAGACAGCATGGTGGGATTAGACATGGAGCCGAGATTGGAAGATGAGATGGGATGATGAAGGACGAGATAGAATGATGAGAGGAGATGATGACATGAAGTGAGATGATGAGACATGAAGAGATGATGAGATGATGAGACGAGATGACCAGAGGAGACGATGAGATGAGATGACGATATGAGATGATGAGATGGGATGATGAAACAGATGATGAGACATGATGATGAGAAGAGATGGGAAAAGGAGATAGAATGACGAGATGAGATGAGATGATGAGATGAGACAAGACGAGATGATGAGATGAGATGAAGAGATGGGACGATGAGATGAGATGATGAGATGGGATGATGAAATGATGAGACAATGAAAAAAACAGTGGGATTGGACATAGGGACAAGAAGGGAGGATGAGATGGTACAACGAGATGAGATGAGACAACAAAATGGGATTTATGAAAGGAGATGATGAGATGAAGCAAGATATAGGATGAGATGAGATGATGAGACAATGAGATGAGGTGATGAGATGAGACTATGAGATGAGACAATGACATTAGATGACGAGATGGGATGATGAGATGGGATGATGAGATGAGATGGGACAACAAGACACAATGATGCGATGGGATGAGATGACGAGATGAGGCAAGATGAGATGATGAGATGAGACATTGAGAAGGGGCAATGAGATGAGATGATGTGATGGGAAAATGAAATGATTAGACAATGAGACAAAACGGTGGAATGAGACATGGTGATGAGACGTGAAGATAAGACAGGATGACGAGTTGAGATGAGATGAGAAAATGGGATGATGAGATGGGATGACAAGACAGGATGGGACAATGAAACAATATGATGAGATGAGTTGAGACAATGAGATGAGACAATGAGATGGGGTGATGAGATGAGATGATAAGATGTGATGATGAATTGACAAGACAATGATACAAGACAGTTGGATGAGACATGGAGAAGCAACAGGAAGATAAGATGGGATGAGTGATGAGACAACATGAGGGGATTTGATGAAGAGAGGAGATGAGGAGATGAAGTGAGAAGATGAGACAAGAGGAGATGAAGAGAGGATGAGATGATGAGACGATGAGATGAGATGATGAAATGAGATGATGACACGGGGTGACATGATGTGATGATGAGATGGGATGACGAGATGGGATGATGAGAGGAGAAGACTAGATGAAGCAAGACAATGAGATGAGACGAGATGAGATGAGGAGATGAGACAATGAGATGAGACGATGAGATGATGAGATGGGACGATGAAATGAGATGATGAGATGGGATGATTATCAAGACGATGAGATGACATGACGAGATGGGATGATAAGATGAAAGGGGACAATGAGACAGAATGATGAGATGAGGTGAGATGGGATGAAGAGATGAGACAAGAAGAGATGATGAGAAGGTATGATGAGATGGACGATGAAATGATGAGACAATGAGACAAGACAGTGTGAAAAGACCTGGAGATGAGATGGGATGATGAGATGAGATCAGATAGTGAGATGGGGTGATTAGTGCAGATGATGCGATGAAGCGAGATGATGAGATGAAATGAAATGAGACAATGAGATGAGATGACAAAACGAGATGACAGGATAAGATGACGACATGAAATGATGAGGCGGGATGGGGAGATGAGTTGGCACAATGAGACAGAATGACAAGATGAGATGAGATGATGAGATGAGAAAAGATGATACGATAAGATGAGATGACCTGATGAATGATGAAATGATGAGACAATGAGACATGACAGTGGGATGATACATGAAGATGAGATGGGAAGATGGGATGGGACGATGATATGAGATGAGACAAAAAGATGGAATGATGAGAGGAGATGACAAGATGAAGTGAGTGGAGCAGATGAGATGAGGTGACGAGACAATGAGATGAGATGACAACATGAAATTACAAGATGAGTTGATGACGAGATATTAGATGGGATGACGAGATGGACAATAAGATGGGAGGATGAGAAAGCATTATGATATGAGATGACGAGTTGGGAGGGTGAGATGGGATCATGAGAGGAGAAGACAAGATGAAGTGAGTCTATGAGATATTATGAGAAGTTGAGAAGATGAGATGAGATGACAAGATGAGATGACAAGAAGAGATGATGAAATGAGATGATGAGAATGGTTGATGAGATGGAAGATGGGATGATGAAATTAGATAACAAGAACAGACAAAACAACAAAACAGAATGACAAGATGAGCTGATGAGATGAGACAAGACGAGAAGATGAGATGAGATGATGAGATGGGACGATGAGATAAGATGACAAGATGGGGTGAGGAAATGAGACAATGAGACAAGACAGTGGGATGAGCATGGAGATGTGATGGGAACATAAGACAGAATGATGAGATAAGATGAGATGAAGAGATGGGATGATGAGAGGAGATGACGAGATGAAGCAAGACGATGAGATGAGATGACAAGATGATGAAATGAGATGACGAGATGAGACAATGACATGAGATGATGACAGGAGATGATGAGATGGGATGACGAGAAGGATGATGAGATAGGAGGATGAGATGGCATGATGAGACAGGATGACGAGAAAAGATGGGAGAATGAGATAGAATGACAAAATGAAATGAGATGACGAGATGTGACAAGATGAGATGAGGAGATGAGATGAAGAGACAGGATGATGTGATGAGATGAGGAGATTGGACAATGAAATGATGAGACAATGAGACGAGACGGCAGGATGAGTCATGGAGACGAGATAGCAAGATGAGATGGGATGATGAGATGAGATGAGTACACGAGATGGAATGATGAGAGTAGACAATGAGATGAAGTGAGACGATGAGTCAAGATGAGATGACAAAATGATGAGTGGAGATGAGGTAAGACTATGAGATCAGGTGACAATATGAGATGATGAGACGGGATGAAATGATGGATGATGAGATGGGGTGATGAGATGGGTTGATGAGACGGTATGACGAGAAGAGATTGAACAATGAGACAATAATGAGATGAGATGAGATGACGAGACAAGAAAAGAAGAGATGATCAGTTGAGACGAGGGGTGGGATGATGAGATGAGATGACGAGATGGGATGATGAAAATGATGAGACAATGAGACAAGATGGTGGGATGAGAAATGTAGATGAAATGGGAAGATGAGACAGGATGATGACATGAGAAAAGATGATGACATGGGATGATGAGAGGAGATGTTGAGATGAAGCAGAATGATGAGCTGAGATGAGATGATGAAAGGTTCAGATGAGATGATGAGATGAGATGATGAGATGAGACTATGACATGAGATGATGAGACAGGATGATGATATGGATGATGAGATGGGATGACGAGATGAGACAGGACAATGAGACAAAATGACAAGTTGAGATGAGATGATGAAATGAGAGGATGAGAAATTATGATGAGATGGGATAATGAAATTATGAGACAATGAGACAAGACAGTGTGATGAGATAGGAGATGATTTGGGATGATGAGATGGAATGACGAGATGAGACGAGATGACGAGATGGTATGATGTGAGCGGATGATGAGGTGAAACAAGACGATGAGATGATGAGACGATGAAATGAGATGATTAGATGACATGACGAGAAGAGACAATGACATAAGATGATGTGACAGGATCATGAGATGGGATGATGAGATGGGATGATGAGACGAGATGGGAAATAGAGACAGAATGATGAGATGAAATGATGAGAAGAGAAATGATGAAATGATGAGATGAGACAATGAGATGGGATGATGAGATGAGATGATGAGATGGGATGCTGAAATGAAGACACAATGTGATAAGATGGTGGGAAGAGCCATGGAGACAAGAATGGAAGATGAGACAGGACGATGGGATGAGATGAGACAACAAGATGGGATGATGAGAGGAAATGCGGAGATGAAGTAGGATGATGACATGAGATGAGATGACGAGACAATAAGATGAGATGATGAGACGACAAGATGAGACAACCACATGAGTGGATGAGATGGGATGATGAGATGGATGATGAGATGGGATGATGTGATGGGATGATGAGACAGAATGAAGAGAAGAGATGGGACAATGAGACAGAATGACAAGATGAGATGAGATGATGCAATGAGACAAGATGAGATGATGAGATGAGATGATGGGATGGGTCAGTGAGATGAGATGATGAGATGGAATGATGAAATGAGACAATGAGACAAGATGGTGGGATGAGATATGGAGACGAGATGGGAAGATAAGATGGGATGAGAAGGGAAGGGATAGGATTATGAGAAGAGACAATGAGATGAAGCGAGATGATGAAATAAGGAAAGATGATGAAATGATGAGATGAGATGACCAGACGAGACAATGAGATGAGACGTTACATGAGATGATGAGATGGGATGATAAGACGGATGATGAGATGTGATGATGAGAAGAGATGGGAAAAGGAGACAGAATGATGAGATGAGATGTCGAGATGAGACAAGATGTGATGATGAGATGAGATGAAGAGACAGGATGATGAGATGAGATGATGAGATGGGATGATGAAATGATGAGACAATGAAATAAGACAGTGGGAAGAGACATAGAGATGAGACAGGAAGATGAGATGGGATGATGAGATGAGATGAGACAATGAGATGGGATGATGAAAGGAGATGACGAGATATGGCGAGATGATAGGACAAGATGAGATGACGAGATGATGAGATGAGATGATGAGAAATGAGATGAGATGATGAGACGAGACTATGAGATGAGAGAATGACATTAGATGATGAGATGGGATGATGAGACAGACAATGAGATGGGATGTCGAGATGGGATGATGAGATGGGGTGATGAGATGAGATGGGAAATGAGAAAGAATGATGGCATAAGATGAGATGACGAGATGAGACATGATGAGATGATGTGATGCGATGACAACCCGGACAATGAGATGGAAAGAAGAGATGGGATGATGAGAGGGGATGACTAGATGAGATGGAACAAGACAGAACGGTTTAATGAGATGAGATGATGATATGAGTCAAGATGAGATGATGAGATGAGACGTTGAGAAGGGGTGATGAGATGAGATGATGAGATGGGATGATAAATTGATGAGAAAATGAGACAAGACGGTGGAATGAGACAAGATGATGAGACGTGAAGACGAGAAGGGATGGCGAGTTGAGATGAGATGATGAGATGAGACAATGAGATGGAATGATGAGATAAGATGAGACAACGAAGCAGTATAACGAGATGAGTTGAGACAATGAGATGAGATGATGAGAAGGGATGATGAGATGAGATGATGGGAAGTGACAATGAAATGACAAGACAAGGATACAAGACAGTTGGATGAGACATAGATAAGTGATGGGAAGATGAGATGGGATGAGGTGATGAGATGACATGAGGGGATGGAATGAAGAAAGGAGATGAAAATATGAAGCGAGATGATGAGCTGAGATGATGAGACAATGAGATGATATGATGAGATGATGAGATGACATGATGACAAAATGACGAGATGGGAAGACATGATGGGATGATGACGAGTTGGGATTATGAGAGGAGAAGACGATTTGAAGCGAGACGATGAGATAAGACATGATGAGATGAGATGAGATGAAGAGACAGGACGATGAGATGAGATGATGAGATGTGATGATGAAATGAGATTATGAGAATGGATGACGAGAAAGATGATGAGGTGATATGATGAGATGGGATGATGAGATGTGGTTATGA
Organism: Tamandua tetradactyla; assembly: GCF_023851605.1. Classification (NCBI taxonomy): domain Eukaryota; kingdom Metazoa; phylum Chordata; class Mammalia; order Pilosa; family Myrmecophagidae; genus Tamandua; species Tamandua tetradactyla. The sequence goes on from NC_135354.1 coordinate 6,425,343, forward strand.
GACAAGATGGGAGAACAGGACAGAATGACGAGATGAGATGAGATGATGAGACGAGACAAGATGAGATGATGAGAAGAGATGATGAGATGTGAGATGAGATGAGATGATGAGATGGGACGATGAAATGATAAGACAATTGAGATAAGATGGTGTGATAAGACATGGAGATGAGAAGGGACAATGAGATGAGACGAGACAGTGAGATGGGATGATTAGTGCAGAAGATGGGATGAAGTGAGATGAGATGAAATGAGATGACGAGACAATGGGATGAGTGACAAAACAAGATGACGAGATAGATGATGACATGACATGATGAGACAGGATGATGAGATGGACGATGAGACGGGATTTTGCAGTGGAATATGAGATGGGGTGATGAGATGAGTTGGCACAATGAGACAGAGTAATGAGATGAGATGAGACAACGAGATGAGACAGGATGAGACAATGAGATGAGATTATGACACAGGACAGTGAGATGAGATGACCTGATGGACAATGAAATGATGAGACAATGAGACATGATGGTGGGATGATACATGGAAATGAGATGGGAAGATGAGACAGGATGATGATATGAGATGAGACGACAAGTTGGGATGATGAGAGGAGATGATGAGATGAAGTGAGGTGAGAAGACATGATCAGATGAGGAGACAATGAGATGAAATGACAAGATGGAACTATGAGATGATTAGATGGGATAATGAGACGGATGATTAGATGGGATGATGAGATGAGATGAAGTGTTGGAATGATGAGATGGGATGACGAGATGAAAAGAATATATGAAGTGAGAGGATGAGATGGTATGAGAAGATGAGATAATGAGATGAGATGACAAGATGAGAAGAGTCAATGAAATGAGATGATGAAAAGGGTTTATGAGACAGATGATGAGACAGGATGATGAGATGTGATGATGAGATTTGATAACAAACAAGACAAAACAATGAGACAGAATGATGAGATGAGATGAGATGATGAGATGAGACAAGATGAGACGATGAGATGAGATGATGAGATGGGACGATGAAATGAGATGACAAGATGGGGTGAGGAAATGACGAGACAATGAGACAAGATGGTGGGATGAGACATGGAGATGAGACAGGATTCAAGACAGAACAATGACATAAGATGAGATGATGAGTTGGATGATGAGAGGAGATGACATGCTGTAGCAAAAAGATCAGATGAGAGGAGATGATGAGATGATGAAATGAGATAATGAGATGAGACGACGAGAAGAGATGATGAAATGAGATGATGAGAAAGGTTGATGAGATGGATGATGAGATGGGATGATGAGATGGGATGATGAGATTTGATAATATGAGACAAAACAAAGGTATAAAAAGACGAGATGAGACGATGGATGAGACAAGATGAGACAATGAGATGAGATGATGAGACAGGAGGATGAGATGAGATGAGATGTCAAGATGAGATGCCAAAACAGGAACGATGAGAAGATGAGATCCATAGATGAGGTGACAAGAGGAGACGATGAGGCAAGATGTTGGATTAGACATGGAGACAGGATGGGTTGACAAGAGTGGATGAGGAGATGAGAAGAGATTATGAGATGGGATGATGAGATGAGATGAAATGATGAGATGGTACAATGAGACATGGTGACGAGATGAGATGAGGCAAGGAGACAAGATGATGAGATGAGGTGATGAGATGAGGCAACGAGAGAGACAACGAGGTGGGAAGATGAGATGGATGACGAGATGGTATGACGAGATGATGTGAGATTATGAGATGAGACATGTTGTGATGGGACAACAAGGTGATGAGATGTGATGAGAAGATGAGATGGGATGACAGGGTGGATGACGTGAGGGGATGACGAGAACAGAGAGTATGATGAGATGGGACAATGGGATGAGATGAAATGATGAGAGGACAATGAGACAACCAGAAGCCAAGATGAGACAAGATGAGATGATGAGACAAGACAGTGTGATGAGATAGAGATGAGAGAGAAATTTGAGATGGGATGATGAGATGCAAAGAGACATTGAGATGGGATGATGAGAGGGGACGATGAGATGACAAGAGACAATGAGATGAGATGAAATGATGAGATGAAGAGAAGAGACAACGAGATGAGATGATTTGATGAGATGGGACGATGAGTTGGAGTGATGAGATGAGATCAGACAATGAGACGGAAAATGAGATGAGATGAGAGGAAGAGATGATGAGATGGAAAATAAGGTAAGATAGGATGATGGGATGAGAAGAGACAACGAGATGGAATGATAAGATGAGACGATGAATGAGATGAGAAAATGAGATGAGACGGGATCAGGAGAAAAGTTGATGAGATGAGGTGATGAGATGAATTGACGAGATGAGACAACAAGATGGGATGATGAGATGGATGATGAGATGGGATGATGAGATGAGACGAGTTGATGAGATGAGTTGACAAGATGAGATGGGATGACAAGATGATGGGATGTGAAGAGAAGATGAGACAGGATGAAAAGACGGATGACATGAGGGGACAATGAGATCAGATAGGATGACAAGATGGGACAATGAGATGAGACGAAATGAAGAAAAGACAATGAGAGAAACATAAGCTAAGATGAGACAAGATGAGATGATGAGACAAGACAGTGGGATGAGATGGAGATGAGACGGGATGTCAAGATGGAATGACGAGAAGAGAATAGATGATGAGATGGGGTGATGAGAGGGGACGACAAGATGAGATGAGACAATGAGATGAGATGAGATGATGAGATGACGAGAAGGGATGACAAGATGAGGCGAGTTGACGTGATGGGGCAATGAGATGGAACGATGAGATGAGATCAGACAATGGGATGGGACAACGAGATGAGATGAGAGGATGAGATGAGGAAAGGAGAAAATATGATAAAACAGGATTATGACATGAAAAGAGTCGATGAGTCAGAATGATGTGATGGGATGACGAATGAGATGAGACAACAAGATGAGACGAGATGATGAGATGGGACAATGAGATGAGATGAGAGGATGAGATGACAAGATGAGAAAATACGATAAGATGGGATGATGAGATGAGAAGAGATGATGAGACAAAATGATGAGATGGAATGACGAATGAGATGATATAATCAGATGAAACGAGACAGAACAATGAGATGGGACAATGAGACAAGACAACAATTTGAGAAAAGATGACATGATGAAATGATGAGAAGGTCAGAAAGGATGATGAGACGAGATGTTGAGATGAGATGAGATGACAAGACAAGGAGATGAGATGGGATGATAAGACAGGAGGATGAGAACAGATGAGATGATGAGATGAATGGCAGGATGGGACAATGAGATCAGACAATGAGACAATGTGATGAGACGAGATTACAAGATGGGATGACAGAATGAGGCGAGATTATGAGAGGAAAATATGAAAAGAGATGATGAGACAATGAGATGACAAGGTGAGATGATGAGATGAGAGAAGGATACAAGACTACAAGATGAGACAGGGAGACAAGAGGTTATGTCGAGATGGGATGACAAGAAGAAACAGGAAAATGATATGGAATGATGTGATTAGATGAGATATCGTGATGAAACGATGAGATGAGATGATAGCTGGGAAGAGGAGATGCAAAGGGATGATGAGCGGAGATATGACAATGAGACATGATGAAGAGATGAGAAGACAAGATGAGATGAGACTCTGAGATGATGAGATGAGACAAGATGACAAGATGGGGTGATGAGATGAGACAAGATGAGATGATGATATGAGATTGTGAGACAAGACAGGGAGACAATATAGGATGATGAGATGGGATGATGAGACAGGATGAAGAGATGAGATGGGTCAATGAGATGGAATGACAAGATGAGATGAGATGATGACAGAAGACAAGATGGGACAATGAGATGAGATCATGAAACAGGATGACAAGGCAGATGACGAGAAAGGATGATGGGTTGAGATGGGATGATGAGATGAAACTATGAGATGAGAAGACAAGATGAGATGATGAGACAAGATGATGAAACAAGACAGCAAGTTGTGACAGGGGGATGAGACGGGAAGATAAGCTTGGATGATGAGACAGGAAGACCAGATAAGGTGAGATGTTGAGAAGAAACAATGAGAAGAGATGATGAGATGGTACAACGAGTCAGGATGATGAAATGAGATAAGACTTGAGGTGAAATGACAAGAAGAGAAGACAAGATGATGATATGATGAAACAAGATGATGAGATGAGATGATGAGACATGATGATGAGATAAGACGAGATTACGAGATGGGATTATGAGATGGGAGGACGAGACAGGGTGATGAGAAGAAATGAGAAGACAAGAAGGGTCAAGGAGATGAGATGAGATGATGAGATGGTATGACAAGATGGGACGATGAGAAGAGAGAGGGCAATGAGAAGAGATGGGTCCACCAGATGGGAGAATATTTGAGGACAAGATGAGATGAAGAGATGATATGAAGAGATGGGATGAGATGAGAGGAGATGATGAAATGAAATGATGAGAAGAGATGACATGAAGATGAGAAGAGATGACTTTATGAGATGATGAGATGAAATGATGTGTTGAGATGAGATGACTAGATGAGATGATGAGATGAGATGAGATGATGAAACGTGATGAGAGGATATGATGAGACAAGATGATGAGATGAGATGACAAGACAAGATGATGAGACAGACAATGAGACAGGATGACGAGATGAGAGGAGATGATGAGATGAAATGACAAGATGATGAGATGATGATATAAGATGATGAGATGAGATGAGGAGATGAGATGGGACAATGAGGTAGGATGATGTGACAAGAAAGGAAGATAAGATAGGAAAACTAGATGAGATGAGATGACGAGATAGGATGAGATGAGTCAATGAGATGACAAAATAGGATGATGAGATGAATGAAGAGATGGAATGATGAGATGAGATGGCTTGATGAGACGTGATGATGTGATGGTAAAACAAGATGTGACAATGGGATGATGAGATGGGATGAAAAGATGAAATGATGAGAAAAGACAATGAGATGACGAGACTAAATGACCTGATGAGACAACAAGATGAGATGACAAGATGAGTTGAGATGATGAGACAGGAAGATGAGATGAGATGAGATGACAAGATGTGACGAGATGATATGATGAGATGAGAAAATGAGATGAGATGATGAGACCAGATGACTGGACAGACAATGAGACAGGATGATGAGATGAGATGAGATGACGAGATGATGATGAGATGATGAGACGAGATGGTGAGTTGAGATGATGACATGAGATGATGAGATGGGATGACAGGCCGAGATGGAACAATGACACAGAATGATAAGTTGAGATGAGATGAAGAGATGAGTAAAGAAGAGAAGAAGTTTTGAGAAAATGAGATGGGATGACGAGATGAGATGATGAGAGAGGATGATGAGGTGAAACGGGACAATGAGACAGAATGACAAGATGAGATGAGATGACAAGACAAGACAAGATGAGACATGAAATGAGATGATGAGACAGGACGATGAGATGATTAAACAAGATGATGAGATGACGAGATGAGACTATGAGATGGGATGATGACATAAGATGATGAGATGGGATGATGAGACATATGATAAGATGGGATGATGAGATGGAAATATGAGACTGAATGGTGGGATGAGACAGGACAACAAGACAGTATGACCAGATGAGATGAGATGACGAGATGAGACAAGATGAGATGATGAGATGAGATAATGAGATGGGACAATGCAATGATGAGACAATGAGACAAGATGGTGGGAAGAGACATGGAGAAGAGAAGGGAAGATGAGATGGGACAACAAAATGAGATGAGATGACAGGATGGGATGATGCAAGGAGACGATGAATTTAAGCGAGATGATGAGATGTGATAAGATGATATGATGAGATGAGATGATGAGACGATGACACGTGTTGCTGAGATGGGATGATGAGGCGGGTGATGAGATTGGATATCAAGATGGGACGATGAGACGTGATGACAAGATGAGACAGGACAATGAGACAGAATCATGAGATGAGATGAGGTGATGAGATGAGACAAGATGAGACAATGAGATGTGATGATGAGATGGGATGATGAGATGACAGGATGAGATGGGATGATGATTTGATGAGACAATGAGACAAGACAGTGGGATGAGACATGGAGATGAGACAGGAAGAGGAGACAGAATGATGAGATGAGATGTCATGGCAAGATGGGATAATGAGAGGAGGTGATGAAATGAAAGCTGACGATGAGATGAGATGAGATGATAAGATAAGATGTGATGTTGAGACTGTGAGAGGAGTTGACAGTATGAGATGATAAGAAATGATGATGTGATGGATGATGGGATGGGATGACAAGAGGAGATGGGAAAATGAGACATAATGACTAGATGCAATGACATGATGAGACGAGACAAGATGAGATGTTGAGATGACATGATGAGATGGGACGATGAGATGAGATGACGAGATGTGACAATGGTATGATGAAACAATGAGACAAGACATTGTGATGAGACATGCAGATGAGTTGTAAAGACGAGACAGGATGATGAATGACAAGAGATGATGAGATGGAATGACAAGAGGAGATGATGAGAGGAAGTGAGACGATGATACGAGATGAGAGTAAGAGAAGTTGAGATGAGATGACGAGAAGCAACTACGAGATGAGACAACATGAGATGATGATACGTGATGATGAGATGGATGATGAGATGGGATGACGAGATCGGATAATGAGACAATATGATAAGAGGAGACCAGACAATGGGTATAATGACAAGATGAGATGAGATGATGAGATGAAATAAGATGAGACGAAGAGATGAGATGATGAGATGGGATGATGAGATGAGATGATGAGATGGGATGATGAAATGATGAGAAAATGATACAAGATGGTGGGATGAGACATGGAGACAATACGGGAAGATGAAACAGGATGTGGAGATGACACAAGATGATGAGATGGGATGATGAGAGGAGATGAGATGTAGCAAGACAATGAGATAAGATGAGATGATGAGACGATGAGATTTGAAAATGAGAGGAGTTGGCAAAATGAGATGGTGACATGAGATGATGAGTTGTGTGATGAATCGGATGATGACACAGGATGATGAGATGCGATGATGAGACCGAAAGATGAGATGGAATGATGAGATGGTATAATGAGACGAGATGGGACAATGAGACAGAAAAACAAGATGAGATGAAACGAAGAGACGAGACAAGATGAGACGATGTGTTGAGACAATGAGACGGGATGATGAGGTGAGATGATGAGATGAGATGCTGAAATGATGAGACAATGAGACAAGATGGTGGGATGAGACATGGAGATGAGATGGGAGGAAGACAAGGGATAATGAGATGAGATGAGAAGACAACCTGGGTTGATGAGAGGTTATGATGAGATGAAGAGAGATGATGAGACGAGATGAGATGACGAGATGATAGAGTGAGGTGACCAGAAGAGATGGTGTGATGATACGATGACAGGAGATGATGAAGTGGGATGACGAGATGGATGATGTTACAGGATGATGAGATGGGATGATGAGACTGGATGATGAGATGAGACAGGACAACGTGACAGAATTATAAGATAAGAAGAGACGATGAGACAAGAGAAGATGAGATGATGTGATGAGAAGATGAGATGGAACGATGAGATGTGATGATGAGATGGTACAATGAAGTGATGAGACAATGAGAGAAGATGGTGAGATGAGACATGTAGATGAGATGGGAAGAAGAGAAGGGAAAATGTGATGAGATGAGATGATGAGATGTGAGGATGAGAGGAGAAGACGAGATGAAGTGAGAAAATGAGACTCGATGAGACGACATGATGAGAGAAGACGGACGATGGGACTGTATGACAAAATGGGATGATCAGATGAGATGATGAGGTGAGATAGGACAATGAGACAGAATGACGAGATTGGATGAGATGATGAGACAAGATGAGATGATGACATGAGACAATGTGATGGGACAATGAGGTGAGATGATGAGGTGGGACGATGAAATGATGTGACAATGAGACAAGAGGTTGGGATGAGAATTCGGGATGAGACAGGAAGATGAGATGGTAAGAAGAGGTTTTACAACGAGATGAGATGGATGATGACATGGGATGATGAAAAGAGATGACAAGATGAAGCGAGATGATAAAATAGATGAGATGATGAGATGATGAAAAGAGATGATGAGAAGAGACCATGAGATGAGACAACAACATGAGATGATGAGACAAGATGATGAGAAGTATGTTAGGATGGGAAGACGAAAAGGGGTGATGAGATGGGATGATGAGATGGGATGGGACAATGAGAGAGAATGATGAGATGAGATGAGATGACTAGGCCAGACAAGATGAAACGATGAGATGAGAGGATGAAACAGGATGACGAGATGAGATGAGATGATTGGAAGATGAAATGATGAAACAATGAGAAAAAATGGTGGGATGAGACACTGGGATGAGATGGGAACACAAGATGGGATGACATGATGAGATGAGATGATGAGATGGGATGATGAGATGAGATGAAGTGAGATGATGAGATGAGACTTGATGAAGAGGAGATGAGATGACAAGACAAGATGAGATGAGATGAAGACATGAGATGATCAGAAGTGATGATGAGATGGACGATGAGATGGATGACAAGATGGGATTATGAGATGGGATGACGAGATGGGATGGGACAAGGCAGAATGATGAGATGAGGTCAAACGAGACAAGAAGAAATGATGAATGAGACAATGAAATGGTACGATGAGATGAGATGACAAGATGGGAAGATGAAATGATGAGACAATGAGACAAGATGGTGGGATGAGATATGGAGATGAGATGGGATGAGGGGATGAGACAAGAAAATGAGATGGGATGATGAGAGGATATGACGAGATGAAGCAAGACAATGAGACATGATGAGATGACGAGATGATGAGAAAAGATGAAGAGATAAGAATACAAGATGAGACGACAAAATGAGATGATGAGATGGGATGATGAGATGAGACGAGATGATGAGACGAGACAAGAAGAGATGATGAGATGAGAGGATGAGATGGGACAATGAGATGAGATGACAAGATGGGAGGATTAGAAGATGAGACAATGAGACAAGATGGTGGGATGAGACAGGGAGATGAGATGCGAAGATGAGATGGGACGACGAGATGATATGAGAAAATGGGATGGGAGGATGATAGGAGAGAAGACAAGACAATGAGATGAAACAACATCATGAGATGATGAGATGAGATGATGAGATGGACGATGAGACGGGATGACAAGATGGGATGATGAGACGGGATGACGAGGCAAGATGGGACAAAGAGAATGATGAGATGAGATGAGAAGATGAGATGAGAAAAGATGAGATGATGAGATGAGGGGATGAGACAGAATGATGAGATGAGATGATGAGATGGGACGATGAAATGACGAGACAATGAAATAAGACAATGTAATGAGACATGGAGCCATGATGGGAAGATGACATGGTATGACGAGATGGCATGAGATGACGAGATGGGATGATGAATCAGGATGATGAGAAGAGACAGGACAATGAGACAGAATGACAAGTAGAGACGAGATGACGAGATGAGTCAAGATGAGATGATGAGATTAGATGATCAGATGGGATGATGACATGAGATGATGAAATGCGAAGTTGAAATAACAAGTTAATGAGACAAGATGGTAGGATGATACATGGTGACATGATGGAAAGACGAGTCGGGACGACAAGATGAGATGAGATGATGAGATGGGATGATGAGACAGGATGATGAGACGAGACAGGACAACAAGGCAAAGTGATGAGATGAGATGAGATGATGGGACGAGACAAGATGAGAAGAAGAGATGAGACGATGATATGGGACAATGATCTGAGATGATGAGATGGGACAATGAAATGATGAGACAATGAGACAAGATGGTGTGATGAGATATGGAGATGAAAAGGGATGATGAGATCAGACAAGACAACGAAATGGGATGATGAGAGACGTTGACGGGATGAAGTGAGAAATTTGACGTGATGAGATGGTGAGACGAAGTGATGAGATGAAGATCGAGACAACAAAATGTGACAATGACATGAGATGAGGAGGTGGAATGACGAGAAGGACAATGAGACGGGATGACAAGATGGGACAGCAAGACAGAATGACAAGAGGAGATGAGATGATGAGATGAGTCAAGATGATAAATGGGATGAGTCGAGGAGATAAGACAAGTTGGGATGATGCAATGAGATGATGAGATGGGATGACATGATGGGATGATAAAATGACAAGACAATGAGACAAGACAGTGGAATGAGACATGGAGAAGAGATGGGAAGACAAGATGGGATGATGAGATGAGACGAGACATTGAGATGGGATGATGAGAGATGATGATGAGATGAAGCAAGACAATGACACGTGATGAGATGACAAGTCATTGAGATGAGATGATGAGATGAGACTATGAGATGAGATGAAGACAGGACATGATGAGACAGGATGATGAGATGGATGATGAGACGGGATGATGAATGAGATGGGAAAATGAGACAAAATGATGGGATGAGATGGGACAATGAGATGAGAAAGATTAGACAATGAGATGAGACGCTGAAATGGGACAATGAGATGAGATGACAAGATGGGGTGATAAAATGATGAGACAATGAGAAAAGATGGTGGGATGAATCATGGAGATGGGATGGGAAGACGAGGCAGAATGACGAGATGAGAACAGATGATGAGATGAGATGATGAGACGAGATGGGAAAACAAGACAGAACGATGAGATGATATGAGACAATGGGGCGAGAAAAGATGAGACAATGAGATGAGATGATGAGACTTGTAATGAGATGATATGATGAGATGGGATGATGAAATGTGAGAAAATGAGAAAAGATGGTAGGTTAAGACATGGAGACAAGACAGGATGATGAGATGAGATGGGATGATGAGATGGGATGATGAGAGAAGATGATGAAATGAAGCAAGAGATGAAATGTGATAAGATGATGACATGATGAGCTGAGATGATGAGAAGAGACTACAAAAAGAAGATGACAGGAGATGATGAGAAATGATGATGTGATGGATGATGTGATGGGATGACATTAAGGGGTAATGAGAGGGCATAACGAGAAGAGATGGGACAGTGAGACACAATTGCAAGATGAGATGAGAAGATGAGACAAGACAAAATGAGATGATGAGATGAGATGATGAGACAGGAAAATGAGGTAAGATGATGAGATGGGATGAAAAATGATGAGACAATGAGAAAAGACAGTGGGATGAGTCATGGAGATGAGACAGGAAGATGAGACAGAATGACGAGATGAGCCTGGATGACGAGATGGGATGATGAGAGGAGATGACAAGCTTAGTGAGACAATTAGATGAGATGAGATGATGAGAGGTTGAGATGAGATGAAAAGATGAGACTACGAGATGAGATGATGACATGAGATGATGAGACAGGAAAACAAGATGGATGATGAGATGGAATGATGAGATGGGATGATGAGATGGGATGATTAGATGAGACAGGGCAATGCGACATAATCATGAGATGAGATGAGATGATGAGATGAGACAAGATGAGGGGATGAGATGAGATGGTGTGATGAGACAATGAGATGAGATGGTGAAATGGAACAATGAAATGATGAGACAATGAGACAAGACAGTGGGAGGATGAATTGAGATGAGATGGGAAGAGGAGATGGGAACCAAGCTGAGAGGAGACGGTGAGATGGGATGATGAGAGGAGATGATGAGATGAAGTGAGATGGTGAGATGAGAACAGATGATGAGACAATGAGATGAGATGACGTGATGAAATTACGAGATGAGAAGATGACATGAAATGATGAGAAGGGATGATGAGATGGATGATGTGACAGTATGAAGAGATGTGATGGTGTGAAGAGATGATGAGATGGGATGGGACAATGAAACAGGATGATGAGACGAGATGAGAAGACAAGATGAGACAACATGTGACAATGAGATGAGAAGATGAGACAGGATGTTGAGATGAAATGATGAGATGAGATGATGAAATGATGAGAAAATGAAACAAGTTGGTGGGATGGGACAATGAGATGAGATTGGAAGATGAGACAGGATGACGAGATTAGATGAGAAGACGAGATGGGATGATGGGAGGAGATGAGATGAAGCAAGACGATGAAACAAGAAGTGATGATGAGAAAGATCAGATGGCGAGACGAGACTACGAGATGAGTCAATGATACGAGATGATGAGAAGGGATGATGAGACAGAGGACGGAACAGGATGATGAGATGGGATGATGAGATGGGATGACGAGACAAGATGGGACAATGAGACAGAATGACAAGATGAGATGAGACAATGAGATGAGACAAGATAAGATGATGAGATGAGATGATGAGACAACACAATGAGATGAGAAGATGGAATGATGAAATGATGAGACAATGAGACAAGATGGTGGGATGAGACATGGAGACAAGATGGGAAGATGAGATGGGATGACGATATGAGATTAGACAACAAGATGGGATGGAGAGGAGATGATGAGATGAAGGGAAATTATGAGACGAGATGAAATGATGAAACAATGAGATGAGATGATGAGATGGATGATGAGACAGGATGACGAGATGAGATGACGAAATGAGACGATGAGATGGGATGACAAGATGGATGATGAGAGGGGATGACTAGATGGGATGATGAGATGGAATGATGCAAGAAGACAGGACAATAAGAATGTATGATGAGATGGGATGAGATGACAAGACGAGACAGGAATGGATAATGAGATGAGATGATGACAGGGGATGATGAGAGGAGATGACAAGATGGGACAATGAAATGAGGAGACAATGAGACCAGATGGTGGGATGAGATATGGAGAAGAGATGGGAAGATGAGATGTGATGATGAGATGAGACGAGATGATGAGATGAGATGATGAGAGGGGGTGATGAAATAAGGTGAGATGATGAGACTAGATGTGATGAGTCGAGATGATGAGATGAGACAATGACATGAGGTGATGAAACGGGATGATGAGTAGATATTGAGATGAGATGACACAATGGAAAGATGAGAGGAGATGATGAGATGAGATGAAATGACAAGAGAGGGAGATGAGATGAGATGGCAAGAAAGGAGGATGAGAAGAGATGAGATGATGAGATGGAATGACAGGATGGGACAAGGAGATGAGACGACAAGATGATGAGGTGAGATGAGATGGCAAGATGGGATTACAGGATGAGACGAGATGATGAGATGAAGATACGAGAAGAAATGATGAGACAATGAGATGACAAGATGAGATGATGAGATGAGACCAGGATACAAGACAGCGAGTCGAGACAGGTAGACATGATCGGGTGATGAGTTGGGAGGACAAGATTAAACAGGATAATGAGATGGGATGATGAGATTAGATGAGAAAATGAGATGAAATGTCGAGATGAGTTTAGAAGATGGGAAGACGAGATAAAAAGGGATGACGAGTGGAGAGGAGACAATGAGATGTGATGAAGAGATGATAAGATGAGATGAGATGAGATTATGAGATGACGAGATGAGAGAAGATAACAAGACAGGATGACAAGATGAGACGAGATGAGATGATGATATGAGACTGTGAGATGAGACAGGGAGACAAGATAGAATGAAGAGATGGGATGATGAGAGGACAAGATGACAAGACGAGATGATGAGATGTGATGAGAGGGCAAGATGAAATGACAAGATGATGAGATGATGAGATAAGATGATGAGATGAAGTGAAACGATGGGATGGATGGGACAATGAAGCTGGAAGATGTGATGAGACAGGAGGATGAGATGGGACAACTAGATGAGATGAGATGATGAGATGGGATGAGATGAGTCGATGAGATGAGATGACATAATGGGAAGATGATACAAATGATGAGACGGGATGATATGAGATGGGTAAATGAGACGGGACGATGAGATGGGAAAATGAGAAGGGACAGCGAGATGTTGAGACAGAACAACAAGATGGGACAACATGATGATGAGATTGGATGAGGAGACGTGATGATGTGATGAGCCAAGATGACAAGAAAGGGGGATGAGATGAGACAAAAAGGTGGGAAGATGAGAAGAACGAGATGAGGAGATGGAACAATGAGATGGGATGACGAGATGAAACAAGACAATTAGATGAGAGGAGATGAGATGATGAGAGGAGACGATGGCATGAGATGATGCAATGGGTTGAGGAGATGGATGATGAGATGGGACGACAAGATGAGATGATGAGATGGGATGACATGATGAGATGGGACACTGAGACAGAATGACAAGTTGAGATGAGATGACAAGATGAGACAAGATGAGATGATGATAGGAGATGATGAGACGGAACAATGAGATGAGATGACTAGATGAGATGACAAAACAGAACAATGTAAAGATGATGAGATGAGATGACAAGATTAAATGACAATACAAGATGACAAGACGGGATGAAAGAATGAGAAGAGATGATGAGATGGGATGATGAGACAGGATTATGAGATGAGATGAGATGATGAGATGGCACAATGAGAAATGACAATGAGAAGAAACGAGATGAGATGACAAGATGATGAGATGAGGTGATGAGATGAGGTGCCAAGATGAGACAGGACGGGATGATGAGATGGATGACGAGATGAAATGACGAGAAGAGAAGAGGCAATGAGAAGGGATGATGAGACAGGATGCAGAGATGAGACGAGATGATAAGATGGTACAATGAGACATGATGACAAGATGAGATGAGACGAGGAGACAAGATGAAGAGGTGAGGTGATTAGATGAGGTGACCAGATGAGAAGACGAGATGGAATGATGAGATGGGATGACAAGATGAGACGAGATGAAGAGAGGAGATGACAAGATGAGATGGGACGAGAAGATGAGACAGGATGTCATGATGGATGATATGAAGGGATGACGAGATCAAATAGGATGATGAGACAGGACAATGAGATGAGACAAAATGATGAGAGGACACTGAGATGAAGAGAAGCCTAGATCAGACAAGACAATATGATGAGACAAGATGGTGGTATGAGATGGAGATGAGATGGGATGATGAGATGGGATGATGAGATGAGAAGAGACACTGAGATGAGATGAGATGATGAGATGACAAGACAAGATGACAAGATGGGATGATGAGATGGAATGATGAGATGAGATCAGACAATGAGATGGAACAACGAGATGAGATGAGAGGATGAGATGATGAGATGACAAAATATGATAAGAGGATGATGGGATGAGAAGAGATGATGAGATGGAATGAAGAGATGGGACAATGAATGAGAGAGACAATGAGATGAGATATGAGATGGGACAATTAGATGAGATGAGAGAATGGGATGATGAGATGAGGAAATATGATGAGATGGGATGATGAGATGAGAAGAGATGATGAGACAGAATGATGAGTTGGGATGATGAATGAGATGAGACAATGAGATGGGATGATGAGATCGGGTGATCAGACAGGACAACAATTTGAGACAAGATGACAAGATGGAAAGATGAGATGAGATGTGATGATGAGTCAAGATGATGAGATGAGATGAGATGACTAGACAGGGTGATGAGATGGGACCATGAGCCAGGAAGATGAGAAGAGATGAGATGAGGAGTTGGAACAACAGGATGGGACAATGAGATGAGAAGAGATGACGAGATGTGATGAGATGAGACCACAAGACAAACTGACGACATGAAACAATGAGACAGGATGAGGAGATGGATGATGTAATAGGACAATGAGATGGAATGATGAGATGAGACAACAAGATGAGATGAGATGATGACATGAGAAAAGATGAGAAAATGAGATGAGAGGATGAGGTGGGATGACAAAATGAGAGGGGTCAATGAGATGAAACTAATAGATGAGACGATGAGACAATGAGATGGGAAGATGAGACAGGATGACGAGATGAGAGGAAATGTTGAGATGGGATCATGAGAGGAGATGAGATGAAACGAAGACAGGAGATGATGAGATGGGATGATGAGACAGACAATGACACGGGATGATGAACGAGACGAGAAAATGAGACAAAATGACGGGATGAGATGGGATGATGGGACGAGACAAGACAAGATGATGAGATGAGATGATGACATAGGACAATGAGACGAAATGACGAGATGGGATGATGAAATAATGAGACAATGAGAAAAGATGGTGGGATGAGACAAGGAGATGAGACAGAATGACAAGATGAAACCGGATGATGAGATGGGATGATGAGATGGAATGACAAGTTGAGACAGGACAATGAGACAGAACAATGAGATGAGATGAGACAAGATGAGACAAGATGAGACGATGAGATGAGATGATGACACCTGATGATGAGATGAGACGATGAGATGAGACATGAGATGGGACAATGAGATGGGATGATGAAATGACGAGACAATGAGAAAACACAGTGGGATGAGACATGGAGAAGAGAATGGAAGAGGAGACAGAATGATGAGATCAGACAAGATGACTAGATGGGATGATGAGTAGAGACAGCGAGTTGTAGCGAGACAATGAAACAAGAAGAGATGAAGAGATATTGATATGAGATGAAGAGACAATTCTACGAGATGAAACAATGACATGAGATGATGAGATGGGATGACAAGACAGACGATGAGACAGGATGATGCAATGGGATGATGAGATGGGATGACAAAATGAGATGGACGATGAGACAGAATGACAAGATGAGATGAGGCGACAAGACAAGACAAGATGAGATGATGTGATGAGACAATGAGACTGGACGATGAGATGAGATGACAAGATGGGATGATGAAATGACAAGACAATGAGAAATGTCAGTGGGATGAGACCTGGAGATGAGACATAAAGATGAGTTGGGATGATGAGATGAGACGAGATGACAAGTTGTGATGATGAGAGGAGATGATGAGATGAAGCAAGATGATGAGATGAGATGATGAGATGAGATGATGACATTAGATGATGAGATGGGATGACAAGACAGATGATGAGATAGGATGATAAGATGGGATGATAAGACGGGATGATGAGATTAGATGGGACAATGAGACAGAATCATGAGATGAGATGAGATGATGAGACGAGACAAGATGAGGAGATGAGATGAGATAATGTGATGGGACAATTACATGAGATGACGAGATGGGATGATGAAATGACCAGACAATGAGACAAGAAGATGGGATGAGACATGGAGATGAGATAGGAAGAGGAGATGGGAAGACAAGCTGAGACAAGACGGCAAGATGGAATGATGAGAGGAGATGATGAGATGAAGCGAGACGATGAGATGGGGAAGAGATGACGAGATGATGAGATGAGATGAAATGATGAAACTACGAGATGAGAGGATGACATGAAATGATGAGTAGGGAAGACAATACGTATGATGAGACGGTATGATGAGATGGGATGATGAGATGGGATGGGACAATGAAACAAAATGATGAGATGAGATGTGATGAAGAGCGGAGACAAGAAAAGACAATGAGATGAGATGATGACACAGGACGATGAGATGAGATGATGAGAGGGATGATGAAATGATGAGAAAATGAAACAAGGTGGTGGGATGAGACATGGAGACATGATGGGAAGATGAGATGGGACAACGAGATGAGACAAAATGAATAGATGTGATGATGAGAGGAGACAACAAAATGAAATGAAATGATGAGACGAGATGAGATGATGACACGAAGAGATGAGATGATGAGACAAGATGGCGAGATGAGACAAAAACATGAGATGATGAGATGGGATGATGAGATGAAAGATGAGACGAGATGATGAGATGGGTGGATGAAACCGGATGATGAGATCAGATGGGACAATGGGACAGAATGATGAGATGAGATGAGACTACAAGACGAGAGAAGATGAGACAATGATATGGGATGATAAGGTAAGATGATGAGATGGGATGATGAAATGCCAAGACAAGGAAACAAGACAGATGCATGAGAGATGGAGACAAGATGGGAAGACGAGTTGGGACAACGAGATGAGATGAAATGATGACAGGGAATGATGAGAGGAGATGATGAGATGAAGTGAGACAATGAGACAAGATGAGATGATGAAACGATGAGATGAGATCATGAGATGAGACTACAAGGTGAGATGATGCATTGAGATGATGAGACGGAGTGACGACACGGATGATGAGATGAGGGACGAGAGAGGTTGATGAGTCGGGATGACGAGACAAGACAGGACAATGAGACAGAAAGACGAGATGAGATGAGACAACAAGATGAAAAAGATGAGACGATGAGATGAGACAATGAGATGAGAAGATGAGATGAGATGCTGAGATGGGATAATGAAATGACAAGACAATGAGACAAGACAGTGATATGAGACATGGAGATGTGATGGGAAGACAAGATGGGATGATGAGATGAGATAAGACAATGAGATGGAATGATGGGAGGAGATGACAAGATGAAGCGAGATGATGATACGAGATGAGATGACGAGACAATGAAATGAGATGACAAGAGATACTACAAGATGAGATACTACAAGAAGAGAAAATGACATGAGATTATGAGATGGGATGATGACATGAGATTATGACATGTGATGATTAGGTGGGACAATAAGACAAACAGTGAGA
The DNA here is from genome assembly GCF_023851605.1 of Tamandua tetradactyla. Lineage (NCBI taxonomy): Eukaryota > Metazoa > Chordata > Mammalia > Pilosa > Myrmecophagidae > Tamandua > Tamandua tetradactyla. The sequence goes on from NC_135354.1 coordinate 6,444,111, forward strand.
ATGATGAGATGGGATGATGAGAAGGGATGATGAGATGAGATGACAAGACGAGATGGGACAAAGAGACAGAAAGACAAATTGAGATGAGGCAACGAGACAAGGCAAGATGAGACGATGAGATGAGATGATGAGACGGGATGATGACATGAGATGATTACATGGGATGATGAAATGATGAGATAATGACATGGGACGATGAAATGATGAGACAATGAATCAAGACAGTGGGTTGACACATGGAGACAAGATGGGTAGATGAGACAGGATGATGAGATGAGATGAGATGACAAGATGGAATGATGACAGGAAATGACGAGATGAAGCGAGATGAAGAGATGAGATCAGCTGATGAGATGATAAGATGAGAAGATGAGACGAGATGATGAGATGTGATGATGACATGAGATGATTAGGTGGGATGATAAGACAAACAGTGAGACAGAATTATGATATGGGATGATGAGAGGACATGAAGCAATGAGACAAGAGATGTGATGATGAGATTAGATGATAAAATGGGATGATGAGATGAGATGATGAGATGGGATGATGAAAGGATGAGACAATGAAACAAGACAGTGAGATGAGACATGGAGAAGAGACTGGAAGATGAGATGGGATGAAAAATGAGATAAGACAACAACATGATATGATGAGAGGAGATGATGAGATCTGGCAAGATGATGAGATGAGATGATGAGACGATGAGATGAGATGACAAGTTGAGACTACAAGATGAGACGATGGCATGAGATGATGAGACAGGATGAGAGATGGATGATGAGACCAGATGACGAGATGGTATGATGAGACCAGATGATGAGATGAGATGGGACAATGAAACAGAATGGCGAGAAGAGAAGAGACGATGAGATGGAACAAGATGAGAAGATGAGATGAGAGGATGAGATGGGAAGATGAGAGGAGATGACGAGAGGGAGTGAGACGATGAGACGAGATGAGATGAGAAGAGGATGAGACGAGATGATGAGACG